>NW_015505327.1:304231-312631 GCF_001515645.1 Sinocyclocheilus grahami | reverse complement strand
CCCCCCCCCCCCCCCCCCCGTCTGTATATTTAGTTATTTCAATAGTAGCTTGATTTTTTTGATTTTTACAACTTGGTATACTCCCATTAAAATCTCAGCAATCCATTTCTCACATTGAGATTCTGTTTACCATATTTGATGTGCTCTATGTATGTGCACTCATCAATGTTTATACGTGAATAAAAGCCTTAATTAAATCTGTTTATCATATAAAGTAATCATGTCTTTTCAGAAGACTTGGATTAAATTGCTCTATTCATTTGGATTACTTTCATCATATCTCCATGTAGTTTTTGAAGGTTGTGTGGACTTTAAATTTTTTCCACCTGCCCTTATCAACCTCCAGATGTCAGTGGTGAACTCAAGAATATCTGGTAATTTAAACAGTCTATGGGCAACTTTAAATGACGCCATTAGGTTTAATTAGCAGAGAACAGTTTTTCTAATGCATTTTTGTGTCTTTACAAGCTCTTGTTTCAATAAACCTTAATTTATGGAAGAACTGAAAATGCTGTTGCTGTGATCTTGCATAAAAGTTTCAAATTCTTGTCAGAATAGAGTAATGTGTTAGAGATGAGGCCTGGTAGTGGGTGTGCCCTGACACACGAGTAACCTGATTCAGGCATGAGTCATTTTCCAATTCCACCCCTATTCCAATTTGTTTAGCCCAGCTTTTTTCTAAAGCCCTGATCACTTCACCAACTGCTCTAATTCTCTGAATTTCAGCACTGCACATGGAAGACAGTTACACTTTATGTCCTTCACATCTACAACAGCGTACATGACTTTGGCACTTAATAGTGACATATCTGGTGACAGAGAAACACTTAATTACAGGTAATGTTCCTCATGTCACATACTTGGCTCTCCTCAACATTGCCAAATAGAGCTGATAGAAGCCCAGTGGGGCAAAATCTGGACCTAGATCTAAAACAATAAGAAGCAGGACAAGGTCAGAATAATTATCCTAATAGAACAAGAACCAGAAATTCATTCAGCTTCAGATAACTGGGGCATGCAACTTAAGTCATGGTGTACGATGAGAGCCAAAAGAAAGAATCACTGACAAACAACTTATTCAGGATGCTGATGAAGACATCAGCCCGATAGACAAAAGAAACAAAGAAATGAAACTGGAGAGCCTTTAATAAAATGTCTGAACCGAAAGTGAACATCTCTGAATGTATTAGCCAATCTTTAGTATAAGCACAATCCATCTTATACAGCAAGAGACAGTTCATGTCCCCAGAAACAGAATATAAACTTAACTGAATTACTTATCAGGACAATTTGCATGAATGATTTTAAATTATGAATGGCTAGGGGTCTGATCTGAAATTGATCTCTGCTTCAACAAAATCCACAGTTTCCAGAATAAAAGATAATTAAATCACAGCCATGAAAAGATTGAAATAAAAGGGACAATTTTAATTGATAAAGCAAGAACACATTTCACTCACACATTTAAGACACAATTAAGAAAAAAAAGTATGTCTACATACAATCACATACAAATGATACTGTACTGTACACACGTACTATAATGTATACTGTACTGTACTTTAATAAATTAGTGTGACAGATAATTCTGCTGTGGCTTTGTTTAGAACTATTTTTGTTAGCTGAGCAAAAAAGAACTGGCAACATTGTGTCTCGGTATTAACTTGTTTATTGATCGTAATCATGCTGTTGTTCTGAATATCACTACATGAGATCAGAGCAACAGCACTCTTGCTTTGCTCCTCCAGTAAACACAAATTCGCCACTCATAAAAAATATTTAAATATCATTTTGCGAAAGAAAGTACATTTAGAAAGTGTAAAGATGTGTAAAGTATAGTTTATAGTTTAAATATTAAAATAAATTTTCTAAGGAATTGCATTAACGTGGATTAAAAATTGTCCCAGCAATCTGTTGTGTGGTGAGATTTATTAAAGGAATCTCAAAACTTTCAAGGACAGGACAACCCACATACTCATTTTATTCTGGCATTGTCCTTTAAAATGGCCTTTATCGACAAGATTACAAGCAGAATCATATGAAGGGCAAAATATAAAGGTTAGCAGACAATGCAAATAGAACATTTCTTTTTCTGCTCCAAACAAAATTATATTTGATACAACTGATGATCATCTGAGACCATGTGGATGATATCATGTGGTCTTTAATGCTGCAATGCTGTGACACCATCTCAGAATGAGTCATGTCCTACCCACTGCTGCTGATGAAACCAGGTTAGAGAGTGACTTTTGAAAACGCCTGTGTGTTCTCCTATTGGGATTCTGTTGGTGCAGCAGACAGAGCGGATCACTAGCTTGAGTTAATGGGGAGATTACTCTGTAGATGAGTGTAACATAAAACATTAAACCCCACAGATCACAGCATATCAGGCACATCACAGGGGCTCAAGCCCTCTATCAACCGTGGACACAGGCCTTCAATCATCCATGTCAGAAAAAAAGCTTTTTTAAATGTGGTTTTATCACTTTGTGTGCCTGAAAATGTTGCATTGAGGGTGTACACATTTTAAAACGCCAGAAAAGAAACAGCTAATCAAAGCAGTATCTAAAACTGGCAGTGTCTAAAAGCAGCAGTGAGCCACATTTTGAGGCTGCAATACTTTTGGATGATTTGACATACACATTAAATAACTCTTTAAATTACAACAGAGAAAAAGAAAATGTATTTGTTAAGCACCATGAAAGCCTGATATGCACCTGAGAAAGGGTTTATTCCTGCTTATTTACATCTCTCTGTATTCAGATTTGTCAACTGTAGCATTGAGCTGTCAACTATTTTTGTGTAATGACCACTAAACTGTAACATACCAGTGGCTTGATGTATCTCATATCACTTAGCAGTCTCTTTCTCTTTTCATACCATTTTTTACAGTATCTCAAAAGCATTAACTAAAAAATGTAGTAAATATTAGGCTTGGACGACTCTAATATTTATTTTAATACATACTGTATATGGTACAGTAAGCATATCAAATTTGATAGATGGCTATAAGCTGGTTTTAGTGATAGATGATAGATGATAGAATTTGATAGATGGTCTGTTGCTGGTTTTAGTGGCTATTCAGGCAGGTTTGAGTTTAATTCTGCATTTTTCATTTTCAAGAAGGTGGATGGTTTTAGGTGGTGTTCATTGTAACTTATGCTACATGCAACGACTAGCATGCTCTGGAACATGTTTTAATTGTGGGCAGAAGATCATAAGAGACATGATGATTACTGTATTTTGGCTAGCTAGTAGGCAGAAAATTTACTTAGATTTCAGTTCAATACTAATATATAAATTCATATTTTAATATAGTTGCCAGCAGTGTTAATTTTGACAGCAAATTTTGATTGAGTTTTAGTCATAGTCTTTTGACTAAAATGCCATTTAGTTTTAGTCATATTTGAGTCATCTGAATTGTTTTTAGTTTTAGTCTAGTTTTAGTCGACTAAATCTACAGTAAATTTAGTCGGCTAAAATTTAATGGGTTTAGTTACAGTGCATTTATTTGAGTATTTCTCTAAAATTTCCAAACTCATTATATAGGTTTGGTATTAAGGTTTTATCATGATAGACACCGATTTAACTGCGGTGACACACAACATACCTTTATGTTAAAATTAAATAAAACCACTTCTCACAAAGAACAAGAACATGGTCTACTTTTTAATGAAATACCAATGGTTATATAGGCTAATTGCATTCTTTATAGCAACCTGTTTACCATATTCTTCATTCTTTCAAGCGGACATATATATTTCTATAAATACATTTAGATTAATCTTTAGGGCTACTAAAATTTTTCAGTCAAGAGCAGTGCGTGATTTTCTGTCTTTCTGTTGTTGCTTGATAAACATCAATGACTCCGACAATAGCAACTAAATTAGGCTGCTGTCCCTTTAAAACCGAATGGACAGCTGCAATGTACTGATACACGTTCTCCCTACTGTTTACGTTCACTTAAGACATAGTCAACTGTGTTTACGTGAATACTCGTAAAAACAGACAATTCGGCATCATTTTGTGTGTAATTCTCTGTTCATGTGACGCAAAAGAGTACTCGCGTGCTGTGAGACGCGCTTTCTGTGTGTGTATGCTTCAGTGTGCGCTCAGAAAACCGGACTGAACTGAGTTCTCTCTTGCGTCGTCAGATTTATCTATATTTCTGCTCTTCTCTTACTCCCACATATTGACATTTTTGAACGTTTTATGCGACGTACATCAAGTGTATGTTAGCTTATGTCCCGCTGGTTCATATGTACGCATCTAACCTCCGAACCATGCAGCAGATTCGTTCAGAATGAATATCTTCCCAAATCGTCCTTCCCTAACTCGTTTTTATTCGTTGACGAAAATGTCAATAGATGAATGTCATAGTTTTTGTCATTCAAAAAGAGTTTTAGTTCGTTATCGTCGGTGAAAAAATGTCGTTGACGAAAATTATGATGAAAATTATTCATCAACGAAATTAACATTGGTTGCCAGGATGATTATAATGGACTATTTTTCTGTAAAGGAAGTTTAAGCTAATCTTAATTTAACATTAAAATAATTTGAAGTCAAATAAATACTTTATGTTCATGTAAAAACATAATCATATTAACATAATCAGTCACTGTTTACCAAAATAATAATATAGCTAGTGTGTAACTCACCCTGCGTGCATGAAGATGTAGCTAAGGTAGCGCCAGGCCTGAGCTCTGAGCTGTGGGTGGTATGGCAATGGGCCCTTCAGGAAGTATGGTGATGAGACTTGCAGAACCCAGCGGTTAAGTTGGAATCCATAATACATAAAGACAATAACCTGAGGACAATGTGGAAAGTAAGAGCCTGTTACTAATGTGACACTTGTGCTGTCCTTCAAAACATAGTGGGCCGCTACAGTACATACCATCCAAAAATTAGGGGCCTCTTATGTTCACCAAGGCTACATGTATTTGATAAAAAAAATAGCAAAAACTGTAACATTGAGAAATATTATTACAATTTAAAACAATTTAAAAACATTGTCTACTTTAATATACTATTAAATTGTAATTCTGTGTTACATGATTCTTCAAGAATCATTCCAATCTGTTGATTCATATGATCTCCAACTGAAAAGTGCATGTAATTACATATGTACTTAATTTCTGCATTTGCATGTATTATTACAGTAACTACCCATACCCACTGATCTATATAATGACTGGATTGCTCATTGCGTTCTAAACTGCCATTTGGCGGTGAAGCCAACGGAAGTGTTTGCACTGCCATTTTACTATTCCCTACCGGCAGAGAGCATCACTGACTGACAGCCAAAACACTGACCTATTCGATTTGAAGCATATCAGTCACACAGGATCAGTTTTTAAGATATGCGTATGTAAATTAATTGTTACTTCAGATGTTATCTGCAATGGTTTTTTTTTTCTCAGGCAGAATGAGTGATATATTTAACTCTTTAAGGTGTGTGTGTGTCTGCTGCACACTGCCGACACAGGTAACTGATCTAACACAAAATAGACTTCATTGTGTACGTAATTATGCAGGAAATATTTAACATGAACATACAGTATATCTGGTATTAGTATCAGAAATTGATTCTAATAATTCAATACAGGCCTCTGTTACTGTATTGCTCTATGTTGCATTGAAATTCAGAGCTTAAGTTACCATGCATCATCTTGGAAATAAAGCTTCATTACTTTAAGTCTGTACCGTATGTAGTCAGCATTATTTCTCTGAATGTATTGAATCCATCTTACTATATGTTACTTACTAAATGAGTCTACTCCACCAAGCTACTGGTATAAGCATGAGCCCCGGCAGACTGGTTGTGGCGGCGGTGTTGCAACAATATGTTGTGATATTCTCAATGTTACTCAGAAGACAGGATACAGGTTTAACTCATTCGAAATACTTGTGCTTAATTTTACACTGTCAGATATGCAAAAGAAATCTATCGTATCTCTTGCTCTGGCTAGACCACCAGGGTCGTATACAGATTTCCTAAAATAATTAGCAGATTTCCTCTCAGACCTATTGGTTACTGTTGATAAAGCGCTAATTGTCGGAGATTTTAACATTCACGTTGATAATACAAATGATGCATTAAGACTTGCGTTTACTGACCTAATAAACTCTTTTGGAGTCAAGCAAAACGTCACCTGGCCCACTCATTGTTTTAATCCTATGCTAGATTTAATTATATCGCATGGAATTGATCTTACTGATATAGATATCGTACCTCAAAGTGATGATGTTCTTGACCATTTCCTTGTATCGTGCATGCTGCGTATTACTGATATTAACTATATGGCTCCGCGTTATCGTCCGGGCAGAACTATTGTTCCAGCCACCAAAGACAGATTCACAAATAACCTGCCTGATTTATCTCAACTGCTCTGTGTACCACATGAACTAAACGAAATAACTAGCAACATGGGCACTATCTTCTCTAATACATTAGAAGCTGTTGCCCCCATCAAATTGAAAAAGGTTAGAGAAAAACTGTTGTACCATGCGCCATGGTACAACAGTAATACTGTCAGAGTATTGTTTAGCGCATATCTTTGGATAGCTACACTACAGAGCCTTCATTCGTTTCCCTGCCTTAGCCTAGTTTTGCCTTGCCTTGTCTGTTTTCTCCGGTTTTTGATCTTCGCCTGGTTTCCTGGATTTCTCCTTTAGTCTTGCCCCTTTTTGATTCTGTCTGCCGATCGTCGACCTGCTCTAGCCCTAGTGTTATTCTTGTGTCTGACCCGCCATATTCCTGGTTGCCACTGTTTGACCCTGCCTGTCTTATGACCATGTCTCTGTCTTCTCCAAATAAAGCTTTGCATATGGATCCGCACGTCTCTTCAGCCCCGTAACAAATAACCATTCTCTCAAGAAAGAAACTCATAGTCTTTAGTGCAAATGGAGAAAAACTAACTTGGAAGATTTTAGAATTGCGTGGAAAAACAGTATGTCCAGCTATAGACAGGCTCTAAAAGCTGCCAAGACAGAGCATATCCACAAACGTATAGAAAATAACCAAAACAATCCAAGGTTTTTACTTAGCACAGTGGCTAGATTAACAAATAATCAACCACCCGATCTAAATATTCCCTCACAGTTTAATAGTAATGACTTTATGAATTTCTTCACTGATAAAATAGATGACATCAGAAATACAATAACAAATGTAGATTCTACAGAGTATAATACTTCAGCTTCATTTATCGCACCAAAACATAAATTGCAGTGCTTTACAACTATACGACAGGAAGAGCTAAATAAACTTATCACTGCATCTAAATCAACAACATGCCTGTTAGATCCATTACTAGAAGAGTTGTTACCTGTAGCAGAAGAACCACTTCTCAATATTATTAACTCGTCATTGTCTTTAGGTCACGTCTCAAAACCATTCAAGCTGGCGGTTATTAAGCCTCTTATTAAGAAACCACAACTAGATCCTAGTGAACTGACAAATTACAGACCCATTTCAAATCTTCCTTTTATGTCTAAAATTTTAGAAAAAGTTGTGTCTGCTCAATTGTGCTCCTTCCTGCAAAAAATTATCTCTATGAAGAATTTCAGTCAGGTTTCAGGCCTCACCATAGCACAGAAACTGCACTTGTTAAAATTACAAATGACTTGCTTCTTGCATCAGACCAAGGCTGCATCTCATTGCTAGTTTTACTTGATCTTAGTGCTGCGTTTGACACTATAGACCATGACATACTCATAGATCGATTACAAAACTATACAGGTATTCAAGGGCAGGCTTTACGATGGTTTAGATCCTACCTGTCCGATCGCTATTTTATTTAAACGGGGAGTCATCTCAATTATTACCAGTAAAGTATGGAGTGCCACAAGGATCTGTCCTAGGTCCTCTGCTATTTTCAATATACATATTCCACTGTTATGCTGATGATACTCCTCAACTATATATCTCAACAAATTATTTAAGCTAACAGAGTGTGTTAAAAATGTATAAGATTGGATGACCAATCATTTTCTCTTATTAAATTTGGATAAGACAGAGATATTACTTATTGGACCAAAAGACAGTAAACAGAATCTCTTGGATTACAATTTGCAACTAGACGGATGTACTGTTACTTCCTCTAAAGTCAAAAATCTGGGTGTTATATTATATAGCAACTTGGCTTTTGAAAATCATATTTCCAATGTTACAAAAACAGCATTCTTCTTAGAAACATTGCCAAGTTACGAAACGTTACCTATTTCTGATGCAGAAAAGCTAGTTCATGCATTCATGACCTCTAGACTGGACTATTGTAATGCACTGCTAAGTGGTTGTCCTGCATCTTAATAAACAAGCTACAGGTAGTCCAAAATGCAGCGGCTAGAGTCCTTACCAGGTCAAGAAAATATGATCATATTACCCCAATTTTACAGTCT
>NW_015505327.1:197032-304204 GCF_001515645.1 Sinocyclocheilus grahami | reverse complement strand
CATTAGCCTTAGCCTTAGCCTTCTCGGTTTCTGATCTTCGCCTGGTTCCCTGGATTCACCCCTTTTTGTCTTGCCCCTTTTGATTCTGTCTGCCGATCGTCGACCTGCGCTAGCCCTAGGACTATTCTTGTGTTTTGCCCACCATATACCTGTTTGCCCTCATCTGACCCATGCCTGCTGTATGACCACGTCTCTGTCTTTATCTAATAAAGCTCTGCGAATGGATCCGAAAGTCTCACGTCTCGTCAACCCCGTAACACTACCACTAAATATTGTAGAAACTTAATTAGCTGTAAAGTTGCTTTGCAACGATTTGTATCGTGAAAAGCGCTATACAAATAAACTTGAATTGAATTGAATAGGTTATAACGGCCTGGTTTGGTAATTTGAAAGTTACTCTTGGATCTCAGTTGAACCGTTTGGTATGTACTGCTATGAAAGTGGTTGGTCTGGGGGTTTACCCCAATTTTCAGTCTATTTTTAAACAGACTTTTATTTTTATTTGTATTAAACAGGCAATGAAAATGACTCGGGACCCTTCTCATGTGCTTCAGCAAGAATTTGAATTATTTCCATCTGGATGATGCTTTCGTACTCCAATGTGTAGATATAACCATTATAAAAACTCTTTTGTTCCTTTGGCTACAAGGCTGTTAAACTCTAATTCAGGGGACACAACTGTATAATTGTTATTATTGATGTTGGTACTTGTTGTGCAGTTTTACCTGTATTGCCCAAAACAAATTTCCCTCATGAGGGACAAATAAAGTAAAGATTGAGTTTGAATAAGATATGTGTATATTTTTAATGTCCTGATTAAGCAACTCAGACTCTCCACGCAAATTCTATGTTTTAATAGCATTACAGTTTACATATTAATAAAATGTTTTGTATAGGCATATATATTGAATTAATCATTAATTTAACCAACGTTTAAATCATTGCCTGCTTCAAAATGAATGCTGTTAACAAAATCATTGTTGAAACATTTGCAGTTAGCCTACTGTACAAATACAAACACTATAACAAAATTACATAAACAGTGAATAAATGTACAAGGCGAATTAAGGTATGTGCATAAAAAGCATAGATCTTCATTCAGATTTCATGAGCACTTTGTCATTTGAAATGCATATGTTGAAGATTTCGTCCATCTGATGTTCATCATTTTCCTCTGATGTTTGCTACGGTAACGTATATGAACGTAACTTTTTAATAAGCAGGGGAAATTCCCGACATTAAACAAATAACAGTTTATATGCATAGGACGTTTGTGTTGTAAGAATGTACAGGGATACTTCAGATATAAAAACGCTGACTTGTTAGGTGATGTTTTCTCATTAAAATCACACTTTCCTATTAATTCAATAGAATGTAAGGGAATACTAGGGAATACCAAAATGGTGTGATGGTGGATTCACTTTTATAATGTCATGAGCAATCCAGTTCTTTATTATAGATCAGTGCCCATACCCCTTAATCCACCATTAAACCAAACCTGTCTGTAACCTTACCCTTGTCCCACCTCAATAGCAGCTTTACAATCCAACATGAACACAATGTGTACACTGCACATTTTTTTTAACATAAGTAGCCTACACAGTAGTTCAAATCACCTTATATAAAGTGGGAACAAAGTATCTGATGTTATGTTTTGAGGTTCAATTAAAAAAAACCTCATAGTTTTATAGAAGCAGTGGAAAATATATATATTTTTCTTTTGATAATTTTCAATAGTAAAGTTCATTCTAACCTCTGCTATAGTGATGGCCAGCATAAGCCATGGTGGTGGACAGTAGGTGTAACTGTCAAAGTACCACTTGCGGTCCACCTCTCTTGGCAAAGTCTCATAGGCAACATGACGCACAAGTCTCCGAGACAGACCCAAGCCCACTTCCTCTCTCAGCGCTGAATTCCTGAGCTGCCGACTCCCCTGCAGGATCGCTCGACGGAAACTGTTTGAGCGCTTGTTGCTCATCTGAGGAAAAAAAAACATGACACAAATTAAACATGTAATTTGCATATTTCATGTAAATATGCAGATGATCATGTATCAGTAACCAAGTCAATCAGTATTGGTAGTCCCTCATTCCTGAAAGTTTTTATATACAGGCTCTCAGAAACATTTATATTTATCTGTGAGGGCATTTACTGTAATCCCACATCCCACCTAACCTACCCCCCAACCCTGCCACAGACAGAATGCCACTGTTGTCACTTAGCAACCGATTAAAGATTCCACACTCATCACCAAGTCTCAGACCAGCTGTGTAACAAACAGTGTGTAAGTTATTGCATGTGTGTGTGTTTGTGTGTATGAGACAATGCTGTTCAAACAAGCTTTTCATTGCTGAGGCAAAAAGCCCTCCTCAAAAACCTGGAATGTTCTTTTATCCCATGCCAGGCTCCTGATCAGGAATACAGGTCATGCATTATGTAAGTTGTTGAAGAGGCCCTGAGAAGGATGAAGACATTTAGTTGGAAAGCCCCTAAAGATGTTGCCTTTGCCATCACATTGGGATCAAATTAAATAGTTTAAAACATGACAAACTGACCTACAAAGCTTACAGTGTCACATGATTCACATGCTAAAGCTATAAAAACACTTTACTCTTTTAAATACAGGAAAGAAGACAACATTGTGAAAAAACTAAAGCCGGAAAATAATGACCACAGACTCCTGCCAGGATAACAGCTCATCTCAAATGAGAATCTGTAGATGAAAATGCGCACACAGTGCCTTACATCAGTACCTGATTGTTTGATATAGATATACACATGTACACACAAAACGTACACACACTGTCCAGCTTTGATATGGATTATAGTTAAAAAATTAAGGATCATGTTTATTTGATTAATACTTTCATTTAGCAAGGATTCATTACACTGATCAATGCTGACAGTTAATGTTTTTTTTTTCTTTCTATTCATTAAAGAATAATCAGAAAAAAACGCATCATGATTTCCTAAAAAAATTTAAGCAGCACAATCTTTTTAAGGTGTGGTTATAATAAATGTTACTTGAGCACCAACTATTATAATATTAGAATGATAATATTATAATTATTTCTAAAGGATCATGTTACACTGAAGACTGGAGAAATGGCTGCTGAAATTTCAGTTTTGCCATCACAGGTATAAAATGCACTTTAAAATATATGCAGATAGATAGACAGCTAGATAAATCGATAGACAGATAGATAGGCAGATAGACAGATAGATAGACAGGTAGCTAGATAGATAGATAGATAGATAGATAGATAGATAGATAGAGAGATAGATAGATAGATAGATAGATAGATAGATAAGATAGATTTGCAAGGCCAAACAAAGTAGTTTCGCTTTCAGGGCGGCGGCCTAGAGTGAGCGGAGGCCGGCGGATTTGACGAAGTAGCGGCCGGCAGGCTTGCGGCAACCACATGTGACGATCTCGGGCTGGACTCCGCTTTGTTTACAGTGAAAGCCGATCCGGTGATCCACAGCGCGAAGTTGATGTATTTCCTCAGCGACCAGCACGGACCAGCTCTAGGCATGACGAAGTGGATATCGTCCTCTTTTGGAAGGAGTTTCGCTTTCACAACGAAACACACAGCGCCTTCACGACATGGCGGCAGCAACAATAATACAGCGAGAATAAAAGTTACGGCTTCGTTCTTTGCGTGAACATTTGGGCGGCGTTATGCAAATCTTCCCACATCGTGACGTAGACATGTGGGGGCATGTTGGAACGAGCCGTTTTAGGTAGTCTTGGTTGACTCTTAACTTTTATAAAGAATATCTCTTTGGATTTGAGACTTTAGTCTTTGCAACTTTACAGATCTTCTTTATTCACCAAGAGCTTGTAACACTCCAAAGAGAAAGTTCAAATCGCATCATATGACCCCTTTAAATAAATAATTTCATATTTCCATAGTAATAATAATAAAATTAATAAAACGGTCTTATATAGACGGGTGTGTGGCTTTCCTAATCAAGTCCAGTCAGTATAATCAAACACAGCTGGACTCAAATTAAGGTGTAGAACCATCTCAAGGATGCTCAGAAGAAATGGACAGCACCTGAGTTAAATATATGAGTGTCACAGCAAAGGGTCTGAATACTTAGGACCATGTGATATTTCAGTTTTTCTTTTTTAATAAATCTGCAAAAATGTCAACAATTCTGTGTTTTTCTGTCAATATGGGGTGCTGTGTGTACATTAATGAGGAAAAAAAATTAACTTCAATGATTTTAGCAAATGGCTGCAATATAACAAAGAGTGAAAAATTTAAGGGGGTCTGAATACTTTCCGTACCCACTGTATATATAAACAAACAAACAAAAAAAACATGGTAGCACAATGGTACATTTGGTAACACTTTACAATAATGATTAATGAACACTGATAAACATTTATTAACTTATAACATTAATTTATTAATATACTGTTTTTCATTATTCATTAAAGTCATAAGCTAATTTCATGATGCCTAATCCATATTCTTAACAATACCCTAATTAAAAGTGTTACCAGACTTTTTTTGTTAGTGAATACATGATTAACTCACTAAAGATGAAAACATAACCGTATAATTATCAATATGTGAAAGAAATGTTTCTTACTTAAGTTGCTTACTTCAACCTCACAAACCTACATTCTATTAATTTCTTCCTTCCGTTACCCATCAGCTTTAATAAAAGATCTCACATTAACAGTAACAGCTTGTGTGCATCACTCTTTATACACACACCTGATACACACTTTACACATTAACCACAAAAACAAACACATTAAGTGCTCCCTGGGATGCACTTTTCTGTGGCATAATGATTTGTAGAAGATCTTTGTGTTGGCTGTTTCCATGGAAACCACACAAGGAAAAGTCATACAATATGGGATTTAGACAGTACACACACAAACTGTGATATCTGCCTTGTTCTCAACTGTCAGGGCACCATGGTACAGCCAGCTGAAAGACTGTAAGGATTCTCAGAAAAAGACAAACGAGTGGTGTTGCCACAATTTAATTGCTTTCTATCTCAATGAACATAATGTTGAAACATGGCTATTAATGCATGCATATAGAATTTTCCATCCCTCCCAGTCTCCCTCTTGCATTTCCTTTCTCCTGTTTTATTCTCATCCCTTAAAATAAAAATGTCATCCACCACTTATTATAATCTGTCATTCTCCTGTATTTCTGTTCTCACATTGTTATAATGGACAATGAATGAGAGCTGTACAAGAACAATAGATGTGTAGAGACCCCAACTGCATGCTCCTCATTCCTCTCTGTCCCACTTTCAGATGACCTGCTACAGTCAATCAAAACACAGAATCTGATTCAATGTTTTACTACATTGCATTATAGCACTATCTAACATCTATTCTCCAGCCACTGTGGTGAACAATGAGACTCTTTGAAGAGATGCTGCTGTATGTGTGAAAAAAAGACTGAGAGAGAATGAGAAAGAGATGGGGAAAAGGGCAGAAGAGGGTGTGAGATTGAGGATGTGTGGCATTCAGATTTTCCCACAGATTTGAAGGCATTCCCATGCAAGTGGAATGGAATATTCCATGTTTTCGCTTTTAGTTCAGGGTCAGAAGTTCTATAAACCTTACCTCAAGTTCATCTGCAGAACTCACCAGGTTAACAAAATCCTGGTAGCAGATCTTTCCATCAGCATTTCCGTCTGCCAGTGCAAGAAGAACCTCCAGCTTGTGGGGGTCCAGTTCTGATCCATGAGCCGCAAGCAGGTCTCGGAAACGCTCAGTATTGATGAAGCCTGAATTCTCTGGGTCATACTGAACATATCACACAGGAGAAACAGGAAACTGGAATTCATTTTCACATTCTGATTCTAAAACATTTCCTCAACACTCACTGGTGAACATTATGAGAACAGTTAAAATAATTCAAAACAAATTCTGTCTGCCATCTTTGAAATCATAACATGATGATATTCGTTACTGAGGAATTTATCCATCATTCCATCTGAGGACTATAAGCAGAGGGACAATTCTGGATTTCATCTATTAAATAAGTTAGAAAATAAATATCAGGGATTGTGAAAGTTAATTTGTTAATACACTGAATATTGTCACCTTTACATTGCCAAGTCTGCACAGCTGTATCTGAAGTGTAAAAAATACACTTGAAATGCATGATATATAATATTTTTCATAAAACTTGTAGAAATAATTTTAAATATTAATGTTGTTTAATATGAAATTATGAATACAGCAACTTGGCATTCAATGAAGAACGTGGCCCTGATGCTTTACTTTACACAGAACAAAATCTACATCTGAACCACCTCTGATACTAGGGCATTATAACTGTTCAGTTCTCTGTGATTTCTGACAACTGAACAGAACTTTCAGAGCTGATAGGAACTGAGCCACAGCACAAATGCCACACACAAAGTTTCTGACAAAGACCTGTTTATCCGGAAATGCTAGCGAAAGTCAGATGGGGTGTTTAACAAAAGTAGAGTCATTTGAGTTTGCAAGTTTATTGAGGCAAAAGTCATAGTTAATAGTTAGTGAGATTTGGTCCCCAAACTAAGGTCTGACCATTGGGGCTTACAAACCCCATATATTTGTGTTTAGGTAATCAAAAAGATAAGGATGGTTTGATGGCATACTATCAATTACATAATCTGTAGACATAGTTCAAAGAGCTCATCCTGTTTTAGTAATTGGTGTCAATGTGTCAGCCCTTCAGGCTTTCAAACATTAGTTCACTGTTTGCTTGGGCAGCTGAGGTCATAAGGCCAAAGAACAACAGGCTGAAGATTCAGAGTTTCTTTGATGTCTTTGAAAACCTTTTAGTGCACATCATGCAAACATTAATGCAAACATGCATATGTACACACACACACACACACACACACACACACACACACACACACACACACACACACACACACACACACACACACACACACACACACACACACACACACACACACACACACACACACACACACACACACACACACACACACACAAATACATCATGACCTCTTTAATTTCTCTCACTGAATGGGAACATTGAAGCTTTAAATGTAAGCTGACCTGTCATGTTAATGCAAAACATTCTGCAATGTCATTTAAGTGATGCTACAAACAATTGATTTTAAACAAGATTTGCAGGCAAATGGACTTTAATGTACAACCCTAATCAACCACTCATACTTTACCAAGTATTACACTGATTTTACCATGGGTAGGACATGTGGATTACCTAGAACCCCCGGTGAACGTGACTTCACCAAGTACAACATGTTCCTGGATCAACATCCTTGTTGATCCTGGAACAACATTCAAATCAACCAATCAGAACTGAGGGATATGTTTTCAAGAAATGTCAGTTTTAGGCTTGCAATCAGGGTTAGATGCTTCTACACCCTTGTTATTCACCTATCATTTCCTTCTGATTTTAGGAATAAATCATGGGTAGGGTTAGGTTTAGGGGTAGAGATTTGGTTAGGTCTATATTTTTGGACAGTAATGTTGATCCAGGAACATGTCTTACTTGGCAAATTCACGGCGACCTAGAACCCCCCTAGAATCATTGTATTGCACAGACTCATTTACTTTCTTTTCTTTCTTTTTACTTTAGTCTTTTTTTTTTTACTTTTTTCTTATTTATTTATTTATTAACAAAAGGTGCACCAACAGCATGATAAAAGACTGATAAAGAATTATATTTAATATTATATTGATATATTTTGGAATACAAAATACACATTAAATTAATACATTAATTCCAAAATAATATTAATTCCAAATAATAAAATTCATTTCTAAATATTACATTGATTATTAATAATGATTAACTGTGTAACATTCCAACAATTAATGTTGTAGTTATTACATTAAATAACATAACATAGTTCATTAGGATGTTTACGTTTTCCAAGTAACACTGCAACCATGTGCACTGATATGGAACAGGATGTCAATTCCTGCTCCTGGAGGGCCAACATCCTGCAGATTTGAGCTCCAACCAGCTCCAACACACTTTCATGGAAGTTTCTAGTAATCCTGAAAACCTTGATTAGCTGATTCAGGTGTGTTTAGTTAAGGCTGGAGGACATTCTGCAGGACAGTGGCCCTCCAGGAACAGGTTTGGACATGCCTGATATAAAATGTGGGGTCACAGGTGTGCATTTATTGTCAATGGCTTCAAACATGGCTTATCCATTCAGAATTTAGAGACTATCTGTTCGGTTGCACTTTATTTTACAGTACATGCACTTACAGTGTACATATCTAAGAAAGTACTGCATAATATACAGTAACTACATGGTTAGAGTTAGGTTCAGGGTTACTACCTAGTTATTATCCAGTTATTTTAATTAATGTACTTAATAAAACAGGACTATAAAATAATATGCTACCATCTAGAGATAACTAGGGATAATATGAGTGAGAGAGAAAACAATATTTCCAATTATATATTTAATAATGAGTTATTCAGACATACAAACACACAACAGCCTCTCTAAAGATTCACCCACCTTCTCTTGAATGATCTCTGCTAACTTCTGCGTGCTGTTAATTTTGTCCATACAAGTTTTCATGGTATGATCTGTTCCTGTCCCACACTGTCCCCATAGAGGGAGAGAGTGAGAAGCTGGAGACAGAGACTGATCTCTACCCACTGGGGATTTACAGCTCAGTGCAGACCCCCACCCCCAGAATACACACAAACAAACACCCACCACAAACTCCTCCCTCAACCCCTTAGCCTACATTCTCAGTACCTGATCACAAAGACACACTTTCTGCCGTGAACAAGAAAACACATACATTCATGGTGCCATACCTACATGAACTATTTTTAGTAAATTGGCTAACAGACAGAGATGAGAGAATACAGCTCCAACAATGGGGCTGGGAATGGGATGGCCTAGTTTATTCTGCCATCTTACCTAAGTGTACATCACACACATACATACTCTCTCTGCTGAGCCTGCACATGTAAAAAATTTAACCGATGAATCTCACAAAATGACTCAGCTAAATGTAAGTGTGCTAAGTCCTTCCCTAAAATATAATTTCATTCAATTGTTTTGATGTTTTGTGAACTTGATAGTACTTTTATGAAACCCTGTTGTACATAAAATGTATAATAAACACCAACCACTACAGCCCTAATAATTAAATACCACATTAATCCTGCTTCAAGACAGTCCTGGGGCTGAGCTTTCATTACAGAGCTAAGAAAAGGGGTGGTGTGTGTTTGTGAGACCCCTGGTATTCCAGGCCTCATTTTCATACAGCCGCATATTAAACAGTCTTCTTTACACAGGAGAGAATAGAGTTCACCAACTGCCACAATCTGTTTGTGTGTGTGTGTGTGTGTATGTGTGTGTTTGGAACGGGAGTGATAAAAAGATTAATACATCTCCAGAAAATAGTAACAATAGTTTAATTCTTTGTTTCAAATGGAAACTACTTCCACCCGAGTAAAATAATAATAAAATAATAATTGTGAGATAAACTAAGAAATAATAAAATAGAAATACAAAAAAAAACTGCAGTTGCAAGAAATCACACTGGGAGATACAAAGTCAAAAAAAAACTTGGAATGATGAGATACAAAGTCACAGTTGCGACATGCACAACATAGCGATAAGTTAAGTCGCAATTGTAAGAAATGAAATCACACTGCAATAAATGGAAACACTTTACTTGAAGGGGTGTGCATAAGACTGACATGACACCTTCATAATCATGACATGACACCTTCATAATCATGACATGACACATGTCATGAATATGAAGGAGGTTTTATGCATGTTTATGACAACTGTCATTAAGTGTCATTCGCTCAGTTATGTCATTTTTAATGCAAATATGACATTATTTGACCTAACCCTACCCCTACCCTTACCCCTAACCATAGCCCATAACAAAGACATCTCAAACAATGTCATCTTTGCATTAAAAATTACATAACTGAGCGAATGACACTTAATGACAGTTGTCATAAACATGCATAAAAACCCTTCATATTCATGACATGTGTCATGTCATGATTATGTAGGTGTCATGTCATGATTATGAAGGTGTCATGTTAGTCTTATGCACACCCCTTCAAGTAAAGTGTAACCCAATATTTAAAACCACATCGTGAGATATTGCGAGAATTACGAGATATAAACTAATTCTTTCTTTCTTTCTTTTGAGCAATACATTTGACTCATCACTGATAAAATACATTCAGAGAAGCCCTAAAATAAACTCAAACATTTTTTTTGTTGTTGGCAATGTTGATTGGATGTGTTAAATGGTTTCTAATAATCTCAAATGTAAACATTTCATTGTTTCTCCCTTCACACATAAACAGATGTACTGTATCCACATCCACACAAAATGCTGCAAAAGTTCTTCTACCACTAACACATGACCAACACACGTAATTTCAGGCACCACTAAGTCTAACCTGGAGCACCTCTGCACCATCCTGCATCTCCATTTTAGCTTAGCACTGTGGGCTATTATTTTTTCCTACACATATACAACAAACCTTGTAAAACTTCTTAGTAAAATGGATGTTTATAGACAAAACTTCAGCAAGTCAGGATTACTATAGATAATCAAAATGTATTATTATAAAGAGGATAATCAATTAGCTAATGGAAGTTCAGGGCTGAGTAGATGACCTGGTCCATTACTAATGCACAAACAAATAACAGGAGAAAAGGGGTGGTGTGTTTCTCACATGCTCTTTAAACGCAACAACATCTTAGAATAACATTCAGCATATGCTGTAACCAAACTCATACAAGTCCATGTGGAAAAAATGCCATTCAAAGAGGATTAGCATAATTATCTCCTCATGAATTGGAAACATAAACAACAGGATTAAAACGTATAGAACCTACACACAATCAAACAATAAGGAAATAATCCCCAGCATCAATTATGTATCATTCTGCTGTATTGCAATAAATACATATACTGTACTGTATAAATATATTTTCACATTGAATCTCCAAATGAGTGTGGAATGCACATAAAGACAGTATTTTAAATTTCTTATATTTTAAATATTTGTTTAATGGCATATTGTTATGCCAAGTATTATGAAAGAGATTAAAGATGTCAAATAGTCTAATTCTTAACATATGTCCTTGTTATCTGCAGCGTACAATATGCATCAGTTGGCGAGTATGAACCCTTCTGTCACTTACAGTATGGTAGTGGCAACACCAGAACATGGGGTCTATTAGAAAGATTGTTGCATCCATATAAGGCAGTCAGAGTGCAGAACTAACACTCTCTATCATGAGTGAGGAAATTTGCTTTGAAGAAAAGGGAAAAACTCCACCATCATCAAAATGCACGAATATGTTTGCAAGATTTAAATACAGAACTTTGGAGCTCATTTACCCAGATTTAACTCATTTTATAAAAATTAACACTGAATACAAATACTGTATTCATAAGTAAGTTTTATTTATTTGATTCCGAAGGGAGAACAATTTTAAAATTCAGTACCAAAACAAAATGCCGATTCAGAAACACACTATATACACACTGGAACATTGGCTATCCCTCTTCAGCTCAATGTCTCTACAGACCTCTGTTAACAAGACCTTCTGTTCTCTCATTAATGGCTAGACCAGAGGCTTGTGTCTCTACAAATTATGACATGAAACAATAGCAGCAGGGTCACAAATGCCATCAGGTGTGAGTTACAGCCTCCATACAGCATTTAGATAAAGAACCGACCTGACCACCATGATTTAAAAGCTGCTAATTAAAAACTACTGCTCAGAGGGGTCTCAAAGACAGCATTCACAAAACCGTTAAGAGCAGAAACACTGTGCCCAGATTACTGTATGATGTAATTCACAGCAGCTATTAAAAGAAATGTGAAAACAGAACACTATCCAGGGAGTGTGAACACAAGCTCATTTTCACTGCTTGGGAGCACAGTAATTTCATGGCTGGTGCCTTCAGTACTGAAGACGCTATTCAGAATTACAAAGCAACAGTGTGTGGAAACAAGTCAAGAATGTACAGACAATCGTAATTAGCACTTCAAACAAAGGGTGCCATCAAACATTATGCATAGACAAAATGAACCATTTTGTCTGGGTGCTCAGTTCCATTGAGTTTTTTCTTGGCCTCCAGGGCTTTGCATATGTTAGCTATTGCTCAGCTGCTTCAGAAGACTGTACTATAAATCGCCCAGGCCCTCAGGCTGTGAACCAACAAAAGCTGCACTGCAGGGGGTGTACAAAACCACAGGTTCATTGGAAAAATGTGCCTGTGGTGCCATTTCTGCAAAATGATATTATGTTGCTTCTTGATACTTTCAAATTGAAATGTTCAAGCAGTCAGGGCAGAGCCGACATCTAAGACAGAGCCAGCAAGGCAGTCAAGGGTGGAGCCAGCATCAAGGATGGAGCTGGCAGGGAAGGAAGCAAGGCCGGTGCCGGCAGTGCAAGCTGTCACATAATTGTCACACCTTTTGCACAGTAAGTGAAGCTGTAATCTGCTGATTGGTCAGTTTGAATGTCTCACATTTGGTTTTTAGTCACATCATCAAGGAAGGGATAAAATATGATTGTAACTTGCTCTGTCTCTCTTTTCTTTGCTCTCTCTTTCTTTGCTGAGGCCCTCTTTTTGGGGCTCTGCTCTATCTCCCTCTATCTTTCTTTCTCTCTCTCTCCCAGGTAACATTTTACATACATGCTGGCACATTTAACTATTTCTGTTTTACCATCCTTCATCTATTTTGTAACCAATTTAAGTGTAACCATAATGAAATACTGTCATAAACCATTCCGATTATAAATTATGAACTTATACTATATAACTTATAACTAGTCTTGATTCAACATTAACATTAAAGTGCTACCTATACAATATGTGACGTGACATGTGACCCATACTTGGAATTAGTGCTCTGCATTTAACCCATCCAAAGTGCGCACACACAGCAGTGAACACACACACCGTGAACACACACCCGGAGCAGTGGGCAGCCATTTATGCTGCGGCGCCCGGGGAGTAGTTGGGGTTTCAAAGGCACCTCAGTCATGGTATTGAAGGTGGGAGAGAGCGCTGTACATTCACTCCCCCCACCTACAATCCCTGCCAGTACGAGACTCAAACCCGCAACCTTTGGGTTACGAGTCCAACTCTCTAACCATTAGGCCACGACTTCCCCATATAGTCACATAATAGCAATGCTCTCAAACATATTTGGCTAATCTAACTGCGCTTATTTCCGTCATTGGTATAAGTGGCTGTGGGTGGTAATAGACAAAAAATGTACAGTTTTATACCATTGTGCTGATCACATTTCTTTAGTCATTCGGCAATCCTACAGCCTGAACCACTGTGGGGAAACCACCCTTACAAAGAGCAATACAGGATCACTGGACTAAAAATAACATTATCTTCCAAAGGAAAGTGATTATTTATTTTTAACTATGTGGATTTCTAAGTAGAGCATTGCTTGTTTGTTCAGTACATTTCACTGTGGATTCTTTGGTAAATCAGTCACAGTTTTGGCACAGGCTTTGCAAACAGACTTTTACTGTAAGATATGGACCTGACAGTAATGCCACAACATGTAAGTAACCGTGTTCATTATAATGCCTAATCTTAAATTATATACAGAAAGAGATCAAAGAACGCTTCCTTTATAATAGCTGGAGCTGTCAATCACACAGTGCAAGATTTTTCAGTGGCACAGTCTACACTGCACAATGAATCTCTTTTTTATATTGTGTTTGCACTGTTAGTTAAGATGAAAGCATTTGTGAAAGTGCAAAACTCGAGTTGCAATGACAAGATCACTGTATTCATGCGCTCAACAGTATGTCATCAGCTACAATGCTCGTTGCTGCAACCTTTCATGCGACGAGGGTAGATCTAAATATAATGCTATAAATCAACACTCTCCATATAGTTAATCTCAACAGCTGTAACAGTAAAAATGTAGTAAAAGTTTTTTGAGAGAGCTCCACATGTAAGACACGCTCACAGCAAACACGCCCCTTCCAACAAAGCGCTCAAATCAGAGGGCTAAAATCAGGGTAGAAAATGTCCTTTTATTTCTAAATGATGACAATTTTCGATGTACAAAAATCATACTAATAGTATAAGTGCACCTCAGGAAACATTATCAAAAAGTAAAAAATGCAGTTCATGACCCCTTTAAGGCACATGGTGTCTCCTACCATCTCTGCTTGGAAGGAGCATCATCTACACCTCAGTCTTGCAAAGCCATAGCTCCTGGTAATCCCTGGAAACTTAAATCACTGTGCAAACGTGGTCCACAACACTGACTCCAACCAGGACAGCTAGGAACCTGAGAGTAATGTTTTATGAGGAACTGAACTTTTCAACCCACATATCAACAATTGCCTGGTCGTGCAGGTTTGCACTTTACAACATAAGGAAAATCAGGACCTTCTTGTCAGAATATGCAGCACAGCTCCTCATCCAAACATTTCTAATTCCAAGGCCAGACTACTGCACTTCTCTACTGGTGGGCCTTCAGCCACTGTGACTAAACCTCTACAGATGATCCAGAATGAAGCAGCATGTCTGGTCTTCAATCAACCAAAGAAAACATGCGTCACACCCCTCTTGATCTCACTCCACTGGCACCCAGTTGTGGCCAGAATCAAATTTAAGGCCTTGACACTGGATTGTAGAACTGTCACTGGAACGGCACCTACCTTTCTCAATTCACTACGACAAGTGTATGCTCCTTCCTGCCAGGTAAGGTCTCTGAATGAGTGACACCAAAAAATCACTTGCCAAAACCTTTACCCTCTCTGTTCCTCTTTGGTGGAATGAACTGCCAACCTCCACCTAAACTGCTGAGACCATCACATCTTTCAGGAAACAGCTGAATAAACACTTTTCCATAAGCATCTAACCATGTTTGTAAACATAAAAAAAATGGCTAGGTAAAGTGTTTTAGAGGAGAATTTAAACATGTGACGGATTGAGTAAAGCAATGCATTAGAAAAGATTTGCAACAAAGTCCCAGGTCACAACCACCTAATGAGTCATCATCATGGAGGGAGCAGTGAAATGTCATCAGAAATACTACTACATCAAGATCTTGCAAAACCTTGTCAGAATGCGCAGATAATTTTGAACAGCTCTCAGTGCTTAAAGACTGTTTTAGGAGGCTGGTGTAGTTAAGCCATCTTCCAGCAGCAGCTAACTGGGCCATGTTATCCAAACTACATGCATCAACGCAAACAATATGCGATGGACACACACCCCAGCTGAACCTGCTTTCTTCTGCTTTTCCAGGATTTTTTTTCTCCATTAAGATCTTATGGATATTTTCCTTCCTTGCCACAGTGGCTTTCGGTTTGCTCACTGCAGCTTACAGACACATAAACCAGCTAAAACCAATTTGAACTGAATTGTTGTCTCGTATTGTGTGTGTTAAAAGGATAGTACATCTGTTCCACACAGCCTTCAGAGGTTCTTAGTCTGAGGATATTCTGTTTTTGTGTCTAGTATGGGTCCTTATGATGTAATTGCCAGAAACCACTTGAAATAGCCAAAAGTTGAAAGTTGGGCATGATCAGGCTAGGTGGAAATAAGTCTAGTTCAGCTGGAATTTCTTCCCACCAAAACAAAAAGGCAGATAGCTTATCAAGGCAGTTCCGTCTCAGCTCACTGCCTTAAATTAAAGACAACCTGTACAGCCTGTCATGTTCTGGATGTTTTCCCACACACCAGCTCTGACAGGAACTAGACAGGAACATGTTTGAAAGATTACATCAATGCCTATTACAGCAGAATAAACAGACGTTTTTTGGTGCACGTTACTCACAATAATACTTAATATAAGTAAGGGATAATGTACAGCCAGCCATTGCTATAAAATAGGACCCGCATGCAAACAAGAAAGGTCTTGTATATGAAATGTTGCTTTCAGTTTAAATTAAATGCAATAAACTAGCACAGCTGTGTATGAAATCCCTTGCCAGGGTCTACAGTCAAATATGCAGTTTTGTCAAAAATATGTACTGCATTTCCAATGCTTTGTCTCTTTCTCCTAGGATTGTGAAACCAGACATCATTCATCACGTTTCAGATGCTTCTCTGAGTAAACAAGATTAGCTATTTGTCATCAATGAAGCCACACTGAACTGATGGATTAATGGCCAGGGCCACTGGTCTTTGTTTGCAGGCCATACTTCACACCATTAATTGCCCAGACACCATTTCTAACATGTGCACTAAAGGTCACGTCTGGCTCAGATTGGCCATAATCATGCAATTAATCTCACTGAGGCTAACTTTTGCAGGAATGTACAACTAAAAATACTATTACAATTTATTGTTCTATGTATATTTATCTGTATACACACATGCTCAATTTAGCCTTGATCTCGTTGAAAACATGTTTAAAAACAAGATTTAATAAAGTCTTAATATATCCCATCTTTCATTCAGGCCACAAGGAGTTGAATGGTTAGTGAATGAGACCTAGTAACTCATTAGACTAACTGCTATATCTAACCAAATTATTATGTCTTTATTTCCATGATTTGTGCAAAACAACAACAATATGCATTTCCAACATAAAATTACAAATTAATTGTGAAACTAATTGATTGAGCAGTGCTGTATACTGGCATATGCAACATTCTTTGACATTCTCTGCATAGCCTGCAGAGACAGCTCAGACGCGAGCCCCATATTTGGGTCAATTTCACGGGATTGTACCCTCTCTTCATCTTGCTCGCTCCTCTCTGTGAAACTGAATTGTAACCTAATGTGACATTTTTTTTCCAAGCAGCACTGTCTGCTCTATCTGTGTCTGTCTGCACCATAGAAACTGGATAAGTGGTCAGCCTATAAAAAAAAAAAAAACCTGCTAAAAGGTCAGGGTAAATCACAAAATAAAACACGCCTGCAATCATTTACTCACTCTCATGTCATCACAAAACTGTATGAATTCATTTTTTTTTTCTGTGGAAGACAAAGATATTTTAAAGAATGTTGGTAACCAAACAATTTTGGGACATTAACTTTAATTGTATAGGGGGAAAAAATTTTAGACAGTTATGAAAATGTTATGCAATTTTGATTAAAACTATGAAGGCCTACAAAACTGCATGGATTAATTATTCACAATAAGACAAGTAACATGCATTAAGAAAACGAAAAGGGTTAATTTTGGTTTCATCATCTTTGTTGTAAGATTTATAATTCCTCTGCATTTTTATTTTTAATGTATAATTTTATTATATTTCCTCACAAGGTAGAAGGGTATACATATTATTTATTTTGAACACAAAGTATGTTTTTGGTTTATGCATGTGTATAGATAACAAAGCAGTAAATTCTTCTTTCCCTCAGAAGAAGTTAGAAAACAACCATTTAGCAGAATTACATTTAGACAGGATAAAGTGGCAGATATAACCCCCCCCCCCAATCCTGGTGTTAACAGTTTAGCTGACGCTTGACCGTTATGTCCTACACACACAAACACACACATATTCTATGCTACGGCACACTATCACTTCTCCCACTGTCAAGGCCACAACAAACTTGCTTCTGATTTAATTTCTCTTACCCCTAGATTTTGGCTTTGAATACATTTACTGTTTTTCTCAACAACAAACTTCACTCTATTGTCCTTCCTTTCACATCAAAGCTAAGCAATGTTGGAATTTTACCCATCTACAATAGACATTTAATATGCTTAGAAGAAAGGGAACTTCTTGAAAAGTTAAGACATATCAAATCCAGCCTTCAGGTCCTAGAAGACGTCTGACCCTGGTGTCACTGTGAAACTCTTTAGAAAACTATCTCTCAAAGGACTACTAGCTCATCAAGTGAAACCTGTTTATATGCTCTGTTCTTCAAAACATGAAGATTTTGTTTACTCTCCATTTTGTTCCAAAAAGCTATGACTTATGACTTACTCAAAATAATGACAAACACATGTCAGTAGAAATTACATTAAAGTGTATTTTAGTTTACTATAAATAAAAACTCTAGATGGTGCAGACCGATAGGTTCTAACTCAATCTGATATAATTACATCATCATTGACATAATGGGGGTTGTTTCATGTGTTGTTTGTGCAGCAGCCCCCCTATAGCCCCCCTAAAATGACTACTCAACCCCCCTAAAATTCTTGATCACCTCAGTCCCCTTTAAATTTCATATGAAAATGGCGGCAGACTTCGATCGGCTCCTCCCCGTCTTTCAGCGCGTTATTTTTCAATCTGCAGACCACAGCGGCACAGAGCGAGAAACAGAGGACAAGGTGTGTGTTTAACGATAGATTGTTATAATACCTGCATCTGTGCAGTTCTTTGTCATACATACAGTTTACAAAATATCATGGGGGAGCAATCGGTTCCCCATCTACTGTAACCTAAGTTTTCACTGCTTTCACCCCTCATCACACCACAAAAATTAAGCACATATGAACGCATATACTTTATAAAACAATGTTGCCTTTTTTATTTGTATATATATATATATATATATATATATATATATACATACATACATACACCCCCCTAAAATGAAAATCCTGGAATCGCCCCTGTGCAGCAGCAGTATTTCTTACGTGCTCACAGCAGCATGTCTGTGGATTTATTGGCAGTAGCAAGTCTCGGTACTTGTTCTGCCAGAGCAGCATAGCAGATCTATTCCACCAAGACCAAACACATTAACATTGCCATGTATATTACCATGATAAACTCTCTGAGAGTTGTCATGACAGAAATTTTCAGCTTGTCAGTACATTCATCAGTACACTTCAACCATATTTCAAAGACAATATAAGTAATTATGAAATAACATATACATATGTACAGTTAACAAGCAGTTTGT
Source organism: Sinocyclocheilus grahami (assembly GCF_001515645.1). Classification (NCBI taxonomy): domain Eukaryota; kingdom Metazoa; phylum Chordata; class Actinopteri; order Cypriniformes; family Cyprinidae; genus Sinocyclocheilus; species Sinocyclocheilus grahami. The sequence continues at coordinate 285,354 of NW_015505327.1, read as the reverse complement.
GGTAGAAAACATTATATTCAGTTTACACTAGAATATATTCTTTTAAAGTTTATTATTTGATTAATAAGTACTCTTTTTAAAAGTATGATAAAGTGTAATGGGGAGATACTTTATATTGGAAATCTTGTGGAATTGATTTGCAGATATTGTAGTTGCTATTACAGCTGACCAGAATGTACCAACATTTGGAAAAGGGCAGTTTTTTCAGCAGATGAAGAATGTTGTCATCCAAGTCCTTGTCGTCAGCAGCAGTTTTGAGGTGTTATCAGCAGGCTCGCAATGACACAGACAGAAATAGAAAGAGAGTGAAAGTGCTGGCAGTTTGACAGAGTAATCAATGCTGCCTCAGAGACCAGCTATGCCACAATTCCCTGTGTTGTGGACAAATCACAATGCCTTCACACTACAAAACAATACTCCCTGAGAATGAAGAGCACTTCTTCTGATGTCAGAAACAACAGAAAAATGAGAAAATCACAATGACATAATGGTTTAAACCCATGTAAAACAGTTGATTTGACCATTCTGTCTGTCTTGAAGGGGATTAGTCACCTAACTACTTATTGTGAAATATAATGCACTAAAAATGCTACCAAAATTGTTACCAAAAAGTTGTATTGAATTACATTAGACTACATTAGACACCTTTGCATTCTCAACTATCATGTCCCAGGAGATGCAAATTCAAATATAGTTAAATTACCCTATAATCTACCTGTCACGAATCTGGTCCGTGGACTTCCGTCCGATTGCCACCAGAGGTTGCTCGTCCATTATATTGACTCTCTCACTACACAGACTGTTACACGTCACCACTGGCTACATTTCCCATGCTCCACTTCACTGATTACACTCTCTCACCTGCAACCAATGACGCACTATATAACACCCACTCAGATCCTTCTCATCGGCGAGTTTTGTTAGTGTTTTTCTCTGCCTAGCAATAGCTACTTTACGGAGCCATTCCGTGACTTACCTCTGTCTAGAGTCACGTCGCGTCACAGCTGATCGGCCAGAGTCACATCTGTTATGGAGTGAACAGGACGGGAAACATGCGGATCCATATGCAAAGCTTTATTTATAGACATGGTCAACACAGGCAAGAGTCGGACAATGGCAAACAGGTATATAGAAGGCAAGACTGAAGAGTAATCCATTTAACAGGCGTGGGTCGATCGATGGCGAATGTAATCCAAAGGGCGAGGCAAACGGGTAGTCCACAGACAGACAATAATCCAAACAAGGTGCAAACATAGTCCGAAATGGCAAGACAACGGGATAATCCAAGACAGGCGATATTGTTCAAGGCAGGCAGAGAAAAGGCGAAACTAGAGAACAGACTTGAGTCCAAACACTGGAGAACTGACTATAAACAAGACTAAGGCTAAGACTAGGCAAGACACGGAATGGCTCCGTAAAGTAGCTATCGCTAGGCAGAGATAAATGCTAACAATACTCGGTGATGAGAAGGATCTGGGTGGGTGTTATATAGTGTGTCATTGTTTGCAGGTGAGAGAGTGTAATCAGTGAAGTGGAGCATGGGAAATGTAGTCCATGGTGATGTGTAACAATCTGTGTACTGAGAGAATCAATATAATGGACGAGCAACCTCTGGTGGAAATCGGACGGAAGTCCACAGACTGGATTCGTGACACTAACATACAAATTAACATAGAATATAGCTAGTAAAATGTATATATCCAGCCCTTTAAAATGGTGACTGCTCTTTATTTTTTCTGTATTTTTATTTTCATGCGAAATATACAATTATAATCACTATAAACCAATATTTGGTCCCAGAAGTTTATAATTAATTATTTTTATGAATGTTTATTTACTCTTTAAGGCCAGGCATACACTGTGCGACTTCAGAATCAATATCATTGCAAGGAACAGACTTTAATTCAAGCCTATTCACCAATCTTCATCCTCAGCAGTGACTGTAAACGTCAAATCGTGCACTAATTACAAATTAAAAAATTGCAGCCTCAAGAAGCTTCATTACAGCTTTTACAGCAGTGTTATCAAATGCTCATTGGCTCTCGCCAATAGACAGATAAAATACATTTTAGATATTTTATATGTCTATGCTCTCGCCTGGGTCATTGCAACTTGCGGCATGCCGTCTTTAGGGCAATGTGCATATGAATGAGAAATGTGTGCCTCTATAGAGTGGACCGGGATAAGATTTTAAACTATTAGCAACTTACATTCTGCTCTGTACCTCACACAAAATTCTGTCACAGAGAACTGCGACTGCAACACATCGTCATTTAGACTACTTTTGGTGTCACTTCTGATATTTTTGACATGAATAAACTATTGTGATTGCACTTGTCTGTCTGTCGCGGTTTTCTTTATATTGTAGATATTTTTAAGAAATGTTTTTTGTACGAGTAGGATTAACGACTCAAAAAATATCTTATCAAGGCTATATTGCTACTAAAATGATAATTTTCCTGTAAATTTCTGTCTATTATGTTTTATGTCTTATTTCTAGTTAAATTCCTTTCAAATTTGAAACACAGATGAACACACACACTGGGAGGGTCAAGAAAGAGTTATAGCAGATCAGGCCGCCCCTGTTTTTAAAGCTCTTCTGCAAACTTAAGTAAAAATGTAATTGTTTGCACCATTCATCCTCAATACTGCAATCACTCACCATAAACCCTGACAAAAGGCACTCATCACAGAAAGCAAAAGAAAAGAGCAACAGTTTCTCACTGTCTTGATCTTCATTCACTAAAAAGAGTCAGTGTCTTTCTCCATAGAGATTTATGGTCTCTAATAGAGGGGGACCAGGCCAGCAGTGACTCACAGGGGGCCCGGATTCATCTCTATATTGAGCAGAGGGAGTTATGTTGTAGAGGGCCAGGGGACCAGGAGGTTACTGTCTGAGACATTTTCAAGGTTGCCATCTGGGCCCAAAAGAACCCATCATTGGCCCTCCATGTTATTGTCATTCCTAAAAAAAAAAAAGCTCTGTAATAAAGAGAAAAAAAGCTCTTTTGAAGAAATAGCTCAGTTCTGTTAAGGCCAAAGGGCTTTTGTTTGATATTGGCTCACTTGTGTTTCTGCTTTCTGCTTCAGTCATCCAGTGCTGCCATGTGGAGGTCGTGGGAGCAGAGGTCACTCTCCATTCTCTGTGCCATAATCCTATTGCTGTAATCCCCAGATGTCAGACCTTCTCTTTTTCTCTTTTCTTCTGCCTTTTTTGCCTTTCTTTTAGTCTCTTTCTTTCTCTCTTCTTTGCTATTATTATTTTTCATCTATTATTTTTTTTATTAGTGTATGTTAACATAAAATGCTAGTTGTAAAATTAGCTTTGGCAGAACAAAGGAGTCCTTTTTATTTAAAAAATCTTAAAAATGTAATTTCCATCACAAAATTACATTAAACATGATACATAATTCAAGATGTATTGATGAATTAAAAAAAAAAAAAAAAGACAGAATTATGTTGTGATGGGCATATGTCCACTGTTGGATATTGTTAGAAACATTTAAAAAGTAAGAATGTGAAAAAACTTGCCAATTACAAAAGGCAAAAAGTGCCCATAGTTATAGGTAAACCATTTGTATATGGACAGTGTTGTGAAGGTTACTTTGGAAATGTAATAGGCTACAGATTACAAGTCACGCTATTTAAAATGTAATAGTAGTGTAACTTTTTCAACTACTTTATTAAAGTAATGTAACTGATTACTTTTTATTACGTTTTGATTACTTTTCTAAATTTCTAATGAATGTTTATTTGCAACTGTTAATCATTTTCAAACATATACACCATGCCGGGGTATACTTACAGTAGTGCTCAACACTGTCAAAATCCTTCATCACTTGAATTAAGGGTGTATTCACACCAGGAAAGTCCGCTAGTTCACTTGCTTAGGTCCGGACCAAATACAATGTTTATTTTTTTTGTTTGGTGCGGTTCGCTTTCACACTGCCCTTTTTGCAAGTGAACCAGAAACTGTAAACAAAACCACACGTGTGCTTAAGGTCCTCCATTCATTGGTTTATCCATTCAACCATACCAGAGTTCGTTTGGAAGTAGACCGAGACCACCTCTTCAGCTTGGTCTCGGTACGGTTGTTTGGTCCGCACCCGAGTGCGATTGCTGTATTCACACCTGCCCAAAAGATCCGCACCAAGGGTGGAAACGAACTTGAGTTCGATTCAATCGAACCAAACAAGACAGGTGTGAATACACCCTAAGATGATAAAATTTTAACACATCCACCACAAAATCAGACTTTAGTACCACCTTTTACTTTGAGATTGATCTGAAGTTCAATGCAGATTTAAAATCATAAGAAATAGTTAACTTTTTTGAAACCAAATCTTTGCATAACTACAGGAAACACTGCATCTAACAATGGTTTGGGAAAAAATAATTAATTAAAAAATAATAATAAATAAAAGCATATACATCAACTCAAATACGGTTATCTAATAAGCATGTGTCCTATTCTGTGTACTAAACTCCTGAAACACTGGTGTCTTTTTGAAACATTGTTGTCTCTTTGTATATGATATCACAATAGTTTTCTCAAAATAAGTAAAATGCTCATGAAGTGACTCAGAGCAGCTCTACAGATTTTGTTTATGTACTCATATATTGAGGCGGCAAAGGCTGAAAACACCGCGAGCTTCAGTAGGCCTATGTGTAGTAAATGAAACCGCATGTCTGCGCCATTAATTTCCACGAGGGACGGACTGGGAAAAAAATTCAGGCCGGGAAATCTCACACTCATACACCCACAACAAATTCTGAAACATGGGCAACCCTATTTTTTGAATGGACCTCACATAAAAAAAAGGTTTAAATCCTTAGGTTGGGGACATGCAAAATAATTAAAAGTTCTCACCTGAACTGCACCTTCATTTCCATTTTTCTTTTCAGTCTCTTTATTTTTCCCGGATATCTATCTCTCTCATGACTTTAATACTCAATATTTAACAAAACTGTACTTTCTAAATTGCCTACATGTCAAAATTAGTACATCACGACAATATCGTTATAGAAAAATCCTAATACTGAACACGAGTCATGTTTTTCCCTTACAAAAATGAACCATGATTTTATTATAGTAAAAGTAGGCCTAAAGTAACCATGTTTTTTTTTTTTTTTGGCAAATGGATTACCATTTGTATTTATTTTTACTACAAATTCCATGATTAAACTATGGTTAGTGTAGCAAAAACCATGGTTAATAATTTGTGGTTACCATGGTTTAACAACAGTAACCATTGTCTTTGGATTTAGTAAAATCATCGTTAATTTTCGTAAGGGTTGTGTTGTTGTCTGTCCTAGCTCCCCCTAAACCTATTATAAAATATGATTATTTGTCTGCTAAATTACTACAGTAACATTACAATAGATAATAATGATGTCCTTTATACAGTATTTTGAGTGATGACTGATGAGCAATGGGCTGCAGCTGCTTAACTAATTAAACAAAGACAAAACTACAATAGCATATTTACCGATGAAACTGACCTGCACTTGAAACCCTGAACAGTAGTTTTGCTTCTCTGCTCCACCTGTGCCTGAATTCCACAGGCACGCAGAATGTGCAGGATTCATATAGTCTTTTTGTGGTTTAATATTCACAGACGCTAGTCCATATCGCATTTTGGTTCAAGTGTACTGACCTACTTTTGATTTATTCGTCCAAAATGAGGGATACCTATTCCGTCCGCATTAGGCTATAGGAATTCTGTTTTTATGACTGGATTCTATGAACCAATGTGTTTTATAGGGCCGTATGTCTTAGAGTAGTCAGTGCAATTTGGGAAAGAAATCAATTAAATCTGTATGTGGATGTGTGTAAATATTCAAATGTAATCCCCTTTGTAATCGTTAACATTTTCATAAGTAACTGTAATTTAATTACACATTTTTTCTTAGTAACTGTAACTGATTACAGTTACATTTATTTTGAAATTAAATTACGTAACGCTGTTACATGTAACTAGCTACTCCCCAACACTGTATATGGAGCATGCAAATTGTAATTGAACAGAAAACTGCTTATCTGCTAAACACACAAAAGTGGTGTTCAAATTTACATGCACTGTGTTAGCATTAGCCTATAGCCACCACATTTCAATGCTCTGGTAACCTCCTAGAACACCCAAACTGGGCAATTTTTGCACAACCTATAGCATCACTTTTATTGGAACAAAATTTTCTTCAGAATTTGCACAACTATATAGTTTACTACAATCAGGTCTGTTTTTGTAATTAATGACAGACAATGAAGTGATTTTCATGTCCGATCAGAAGGGTAGGCTTACTCGATGCTTCAGGTACACACAACTCAAGCTAACAAGAACTGCTTGTTTATCAACATCAGTGTATATGAAGATGCCAAAATACCCCAAAGCCAAAAAGAGTCTTGTATCCTTCCAGTACTGCAGCTCACCACAGTGTTTCAAATCTGGTACCACATTGTGGAACATTTCCAGGATTTCTATACTTAATTTATATGACGACAGAAAGGCTCCACACTACACGCACTAAAGACTGAAGTCTTCTAATTAAGTCATGAATCAGGATTATTGGCCTGTAATTGAGAATAAACATGGATGGGTCACCCACGCTTAGACATAGACACTCTCACACAAGAATTTACAGAGGGAAGATACACATAGAGGTTAAAAAATAAAATTAAATGTACATGTAACTCAGGCACATGCACACACGCACACAGACACAAGGCAGCTGTTGCCTCGTGAAGTCAAACAAAATGCTAATATTTAAGCTAATGGATTTAGAGGCGTGAAACCAACATTTGACGCAAACAGATGAAGGATGGATAACCATATAATTCATGCAAAGCTCTGAATCAATAAAAGATTGACAGTTCCTCCAGCTATAAAAAAGACTAATACATTTAAGAAACACTATAGAACACTGACTTCAATGTCCAGCACCAACATAAAAAACTTATATGTAGTAGATTTTACTTTGGATGACATGATCATCCAAAGCCAATTAACTGTGCACTTTTCAGGGACAGGGAATATTTCCCTGAAGTATTCTGGGATTTGCTGCTCCCTTTAGAGTGAGTAGGTAATGCAAATCATATCAGTTCACATTAGTTCTGCTAAAATATGGGAGTCAGGTTTTATTAAGTCTCCTGATACCATCATTTAAAATTCATTGCTAGCATCCTTGAACTAGGCTTGTGCTGCCACTTCTATCTTGATACCACCACCTTCATCTACCATCTTCATGTAACACTCAATCACATGGAATACAATCATTATTAAAATCATTATAAATCATGAAATCCTTCTCTGCACCTGAAACCTGGCTCTGGCGAGTAAATAAAGTTATAAAGTTACAAATTTTAATATATTAATTTAAAACATGCAAAATATAGTACATGAAAACAATTTCTGACTCAGGAACAAACCAGTCTGCAAAAGGCCAATGGAGTTAGATTAAATGATAATAAGCAGGCCTGGTAGGATTTTTTTTTTTGCCTGGTAGCAAAAAAAAAAAAAGTCAATGTTTTAACCTGTTAGACAAGACATTTCGTTAAATCGTATGTCCTGACATGCTGGAATGTGTCTGCAGTGTATAAAGGTTTCATTTCCACATGTATGCATACACATACTCACAGATAATAAATTCAAACACATACTGTAGGACTCTGTTAGAAAACACTCTCTGTTTTGAGAATGCCTCCCCCCTCCTTTCTCACTCTTTCTCTCTCCTTCTCTGAATCACCCCTCCTCTATCTGTTCTCTCTCTCTCTTGTATGGTGTTTGAATGTCTCTTACTCAATATTCAAGGTAAAGGAGTTTGTGCTGATTTATAAGGGGGGTTCAGCCTCCGTCGCCAGGAAGTCTATTCCAGACAATGGCAAACAGGTATATTGAGGGCAAGACAGAAGAGTAATCCAAAACGGGCGTGATCAATAAGCGGCTAACGATATCCAGAGGGCTTGACATATTTTGATTATGCAGAGAGGGCCCCGCCTTTCACTCTTGCAGGGGGGGCTGTGCAGTTTGCACTACGCCACTGGTCATGAGTGTCTCTGTAGGCTAGACCGTCCCTTTTAGCCATGTTCGGTCCATACTTCACGGCATTCAAAGGCATGGCTATTGAAGTCTGCGTCCTTCAAAGAATGCAGCCTCTAAATTGGGACACAGCTATTGACATGATCGCTTATGCAGCTAAACTGTTATAAATGCAATGTAAAAAAAAAACAAAAAAAAACTGACTGTTTATTTATATGCCAATGCAATCACATAAGGTACCTAGAAACGAACTGAAACTAAAAAAAGTAATGTTATGACATAAAATGAATTGCAAATCGTTTTCTAGGTCACGTATAAACAAATTGATGACATTGATTAAGATGGTCAAATTGAAGCTCAAGATGCACTTTGGATAATCTCAGATCATACTGGAGAATATTATCATCAGGTTTTACACTGACTTGTGAAGTTCTTGCATTGTACCATATTATAATTTGTAATGGACATTGTCCCTGTTTATATTAAATATCTTATATCTAATATAAATATGTAATTGAACTAATGTCCAATGAATTAATTAATGAATGATAGGTACAATGTACAGTAATTACTGTGTTCATGTTGTATTGCCAAAGAAAAAAAGTAAAAAAAGTTTGTGTGGTATTGTTATGTTACATTTTTACTAGTGGTCTCAGACTTTTGTACCCCAGTGCACATATCATGTCAAAAACATGTTGTGTATGTATTTGTGTTTGTGAACACTGAAAGGTTTAGATTCATGAGGACTTGTTACCAGAGGACTTGATGATACCAGGGCCACTTAAAATTAAGCAGCTACATACTAGACGCTTGTTCTCTGTGGCCATCTATTATTTCTCTCTTTCTTTCTTTTTTTCCTTTCTACATTTTTTTTCTCAGTTTTGCCATTTCCCCCCCTCCATCCAGGCACTCAGATTCTCATTTTCTCTCTTTTGCTCTCAGTCTGTCTCTCTCCACCAGTCTCTGGGCAGTAGAACTGTCCATCCATGTGTTTGAAATGGGGTAAATGGGTGGATTCAGGTGCATTGTGCTTCACTGGTGGATCAGAGCAGATGGGGGAACTTAGGCTTGAACAGAAGAGACACAACACAGATAAACATGACAAGTTTGCATGTATGTGTGCATCTGTGCATGCAAACTTCACTGTTTATGTGCATTTAGACTGTGACTGGAATGCTAGTGTATACTCTAGTAAATAAGACTTCAATTGTTTTTAAATGTAGATTGATGTAGTTAATATTTCCGTCACTTTATTTTGTTTCAATCAAAACCTTAAACAAACCTTAAACAATAATTTGCTTTTGAAACTTGCAATATGTAACCAGAAATCACTAGCTTATTACAATTGTGTTGTGCTAGATGTATACTTATTCTGATGAGGTAACTAGAATATGTGTATCTGATCATAATTTTGATCAGAAGAGGACACAAGTACAGTTCAACAGAGTTTATTAAATAAGGCTTCAGCAGAGGAGAAAATGATGATCACAGGTATGGATATTCTTGGAGAGTTCAGAGTATAGACTTGTACTTATAGCTGAATAATCACACAGGTGTCTTTGTAGGTGGTGATGGACAGTGTTTTTGGGAAGGTTACTTTGGAAATGTAATAGGTTACAGATTACCCTATTTAAACTGTAATAGTAGAGTAACTTTTTCAATTACTTTATTAAAGTAATGTAACTGATTACTTTTGATTACTTTTCTACGTTTCTAATGCATGTTTTCAACTGTTAATCATTTTCAAACTTTTACACCATGCAGGGTTAACCTTACAGTAGTGCTCAACACTGATACTGTCAGACTTTCAAAATCCTTCATCACTTGAATTAAGATGATACAATTTGAACACATCCACCACAAAATCAGATTTTAGTGTTGCCTTTTATTTTGAGATTGATCTGAAGTTCAATGACGATTTAAAATCCTAAGAAATAGTTTACTGATACTGTTTTTGAAATAACCACAGGAAACACTGCAGCTAACAATGCTTTGGATTTTTTGTTTTTGTTTTTTTAAGTACAGTAGGGTAGGCCTAACCATGTTTTTTTTTGGCAAATGGATTACCATTTGTATTTATTTTTACTACAAATTCCATGATTAAACTATGGTTAGTGTAGCAAAAACCATGGTTAATAATTTGTGGTTACCATGGTTTAACAACAGTAACCATTGTCTTTGGATTTAGTAAAATCATCGTTAATTTTCGTAAGGGTTGTGTTGTTGTCTGTCCTAGCTCCCCCTAAACCTATTATAAAATATGATTATTTGTCTGCTAAATTACTACAGTAACATTACAATAGATAATAATGATGTCCTTTATACAGTATTTTGAGTGATGACTGATGAGCAATGGGCTGCAGCTGCTTAACTAATTAAACAAAGACAAAACTACAATAGCATATTTACCGATGAAACTGACCTGCACTTGAAACCCTGAACAGTAGTTTTGCTTCTCTGCTCCACCTGTGCCTGAATTCCACAGGCACGCAGAATGTGCAGGATTCATATAGTCTTTTTGTGGTTTAATATTCACAGACGCTAGTCCATATCGCATTTTGGTTCAAGTGTACTGACCTACTTTTGATTTATTCGTCCAAAATGAGGGATACCTATTCCGTCCGCATTAGGCTATAGGAATTCTGTTTTTATGACTGGATTCTATGAACCAATGTGTTTTATAGGGCCGTATGTCTTAGAGTAGTCAGTGCAATTTGGGAAAGAAATCAATTAAATCTGTATGTGGATGTGTGTAAATATTCAAATGTAATCCCCTTTGTAATCGTTAACATTTTCATAAGTAACTGTAATTTAATTACACATTTTTTCTTAGTAACTGTAACTGATTACAGTTACATTTATTTTGAAATTAAATTACGTAACGCTGTTACATGTAACTAGCTACTCCCCAACACTGTATATGGAGCATGCAAATTGTAATTGAACAGAAAACTGCTTATCTGCTAAACACACAAAAGTGGTGTTCAAATTTACATGCACTGTGTTAGCATTAGCCTATAGCCACCACATTTCAATGCTCTGGTAACCTCCTAGAACACCCAAACTGGGCAATTTTTGCACAACCTATAGCATCACTTTTATTGGAACAAAATTTTCTTCAGAATTTGCACAACTATATAGTTTACTACAATCAGGTCTGTTTTTGTAATTAATGACAGACAATGAAGTGATTTTCATGTCCGATCAGAAGGGTAGGCTTACTCGATGCTTCAGGTACACACAACTCAAGCTAACAAGAACTGCTTGTTTATCAACATCAGTGTATATGAAGATGCCAAAATACCCCAAAGCCAAAAAGAGTCTTGTATCCTTCCAGTACTGCAGCTCACCACAGTGTTTCAAATCTGGTACCACATTGTGGAACATTTCCAGGATTTCTATACTTAATTTATATGACGACAGAAAGGCTCCACACTACACGCACTAAAGACTGAAGTCTTCTAATTAAGTCATGAATCAGGATTATTGGCCTGTAATTGAGAATAAACATGGATGGGTCACCCACGCTTAGACATAGACACTCTCACACAAGAATTTACAGAGGGAAGATACACATAGAGGTTAAAAAATAAAATTAAATGTACATGTAACTCAGGCACATGCACACACGCACACAGACACAAGGCAGCTGTTGCCTCGTGAAGTCAAACAAAATGCTAATATTTAAGCTAATGGATTTAGAGGCGTGAAACCAACATTTGACGCAAACAGATGAAGGATGGATAACCATATAATTCATGCAAAGCTCTGAATCAATAAAAGATTGACAGTTCCTCCAGCTATAAAAAAGACTAATACATTTAAGAAACACTATAGAACACTGACTTCAATGTCCAGCACCAACATAAAAAACTTATATGTAGTAGATTTTACTTTGGATGACATGATCATCCAAAGCCAATTAACTGTGCACTTTTCAGGGACAGGGAATATTTCCCTGAAGTATTCTGGGATTTGCTGATCCCTTTAGAGTGAGTAGGGAATGCAAATCATATCAGTTCACATTAGTTCTGCTAAAATATGGGAGTCAGGTTTTATTAAGTCTCCTGATACCATCATTTAAAATTCATTGCTAGCATCCTTGAACTAGGCTTGTGCTGCCACTTCTATCTTGATACCACCACCTTCATCTACCATCTTCATGTAACACTCAATCACATGGAATACAATCATTATTAAAATCATTATAAATCATGAAATCCTTCTCTGCACCTGAAACCTGGCTCTGGCGAGTAAATAAAGTTATAAAGTTACAAATTTTAATATATTAATTTAAAACATGCAAAATATAGTACATGAAAACAATTTCTGACTCAGGAACAAACCAGTCTGCAAAAGGCCAATGGAGTTAGATTAAATGATAATAAGCAGGCCTGGTAGGATTTTTTTTTTTGCCTGGTAGCAAAAAAAAAAAAAGTCAATGTTTTAACCTGTTAGACAAGACATTTCGTTAAATCGTATGTCCTGACATGCTGGAATGTGTCTGCAGTGTATAAAGGTTTCATTTCCACATGTATGCATACACATACTCACAGATAATAAATTCAAACACATACTGTAGGACTCTGTTAGAAAACACTCTCTGTTTTGAGAATGCCTCCCCCCTCCTTTCTCACTCTTTCTCTCTCCTTCTCTGAATCACCCCTCCTCTATCTGTTCTCTCTCTCTCTTGTATGGTGTTTGAATGTCTCTTACTCAATATTCAAGGTAAAGGAGTTTGTGCTGATTTATAAGGGGGGTTCAGCCTCCGTCGCCAGGAAGTCTATTCCTTATAGGGATATGTTTTTCTGTATATGTGGCAATTTTATACAAAACACATGTTCTTGGGAAAAACATCCTGTATGGGTATGTCCCCCTATCCTCATTGGTTAAGAGGGTAAAAACTCCCCTCGACATGCCTATATAAGATCTGTATTTCTGTGAATAAATTGAAGTACTTGAGAATACATTTGAATGTGTGTTTTCTTACTTCCCGGCCGTATTTATACACTTGGAGAGACTGAGAAAATTTCACGGTGGCAAAGAGAATATCGAGGGACCAAATTGTTATTTATTAACAGACTCATTATGAAACACATAGAAAATCCTGCACCGGGGTGCAAACGTTTCCTTTGCTGAAAACTTATTTGTGGGAAGACTTTAATCTTAAAGATGTGGAAAGCTTCAGTGTCTGATCACATCAACTAGAAACACTGAAATACGAGTATCACCTGTCAAACACCCTGAAACTGCTCCAGTGATACCTACAGTCATGACACGCATGTCACACAACACCACGGACTGCTTCAAAGGATTAGAATAGAAGAAATGTAAGAAGAAGTGTTCATTAAAAAAAATTAAAATAATACAATAAAAATACTGACTGCAAACTTATGAATGGTGGTGTACATGTAATTATTATTATATTTAAAATGTTCCTTCTAATATTATTACATTACTTTTACTGTTTTACCATATATATATATATATATATATATATATATATATATATATATATAGGATAAAGAGATAATATATTGTTGGGTTCTTGGTGGCATAGCAAGTAAGATCAGTCCAATGGCTATTTTGTAGTAATGATGCATTGACATGGAACTTGCAGTTTAGTAAGTGAGTCATACAGTATGTTGATTCAGAAGCCAGTGAATGATATGTCAGAAGGATTCGTGAGATGGATTCAAACCAGAAACTGCTGAGATCCTGACTCATTATTTTGTGTAGAAAGAATTGAAGGAGAACAGAAGTTGGGTGAAATTCCATTGAGCAAGTGTGATCGAGTTTATCAATATTGCCAGATGAAAAGTATTACATGCTGTCATTATTGTTTTTTGAATGGAGGAGAAGTTAAAATAGAGGACATGGGTTGAAATGTATCAAAGAATGATAAATTTAGGATTAGGGAACTCTGCAGCGAGTGTTTATGTATTCATTGTTTATTTTAAACAAAAGCAGGCAACTGTTAGAAAACACTCTCTGTCTTTTGATGCCGTACCCCTCCTTTCTGTCTCTTTCTCTCTCCTTCTCTGAATCACCCCTCCTCTATCTGTTCTCTCTCTCTCTTGTATGGTGTTTGAATGTCTCTTACTCAATATTCAAGGTAAAGGAGTTTGTGCTGATTTATAAGGGGGGTTCAGCCTCCGTCGCCAGGAAGTCTATTCCTTATAGGGATATGTTTTTCTGTATATGTGGCAATTTTATACAAAACACATGTTCTTGGGAAAAACATCCTGTATGGGTATGTCCCCCTATCCTCATTGGTTAAGAGGGTAAAAACTCCCCTCGACATGCCTATATAAGATCTGTATTTCTGTGAATAAATTGAAGTACTTGAGAATACATTTGAATGTGTGTTTTCTTACTTCCCGGCCGTATTTATACACTTGGAGAGACTGAGAAAATTTCACGGTGGCAAAGAGAATATCGAGGGACCAAATTGTTATTTATTAACAGACTCATTATGAAACACATAGAAAATCCTGCACCGGGGTGCAAACGTTTCCTTTGCTGAAAACTTATTTGTGGGAAGACTTTAATCTTAAAGATGTGGAAAGCTTCAGTGTCTGATCACATCAACTAGAAACACTGAAATACGAGTATCACCTGTCAAACACCCTGAAACTGCTCCAGTGATACCTACAGTCATGACACGCATGTCACACAACACCACGGACTGCTTCAAAGGATTAGAATAGAAGAAATGTAAGAAGAAGTGTTCATTAAAAAAAATTAAAATAATACAATAAAAATACTGACTGCAAACTTATGAATGGTGGTGTACATGTAATTATTATTATATTTAAAATGTTCCTTCTAATATTATTACATTACTTTTACTGTTTTACCATATATATATATATATATATATATATATATATATATATATATATAGGATAAAGAGATAATATATTGTTGGGTTCTTGGTGGCATAGCAAGTAAGAATGGCTATTTGATATATATATATATATATATATATATATATATATATATAGGATAAAGAGATAATATATTGTTGGGTTCTTGGTGGCATAGCAAGTAAGATCAGTCCAATGGCTATTTTGTAGTAATGATGCATTGACATGGAACTTGCAGTTTAGTAAGTGAGTCATACAGTATGTTGATTCAGAAGCCAGTGAATGATATGTCAGAAGGATTCGTGAGATGGATTCAAACCAGAAACTGCTGAGATTGTGAGTCTTTTTGAATGATTCATTAAAAGAACCAACCCATAAGTAATTTGTTCATGAATCAGACTAAACAAGTCATGCTGTATTCTTGTTTTTGCATGCAGCATGTAAGAAGCACTGCTGTGATCTGCGACACACTTGTGGTTTGTCATGTCTTAAATATGTACATTTTAGTTACGCCTAACAATTAACTTGTTAACTGAATTCGAGAATGTGTTTTTCTGACATGACATGAAGGAACACCCTGCATGACCCATTTGCTTCCACTGTCTTACATCTTGAGTGTGGTAAATTATAATTTTTTTCCAAAGGACACTACACTAACTGCAGGAACAGTTTGCCTGGAACAACCTGAAGTGTTTTACTGAAGGACTCAACGTTTATGAGAAATCGCAGTGACGCATGGGTTTCCCCTACCTAAGATTTAACCTGCAACCTCCGTTTCTGACCACTAGACTGTCACCATCCCCACTGATGAGCAGATGCTGATCACATACTGTGTATATGTGAGTGTGAGAGAGAGATAGCTGTGTGTTGGCCAGACAGCAGGTGGGCTGTGAGCTCAATTTTCAGCCAAAGTGATGAGAACAGTAGAGCATGAAAGCAAGCAAAGTTCTTTATTTAGGATGCACAGTTGTCACACATGTAGCCCATGATACCCTTAAACGTACACCCTGTCTCTCTGTCTCTTCATCATTACCTTTTATTCTTGATTCAAGCCCAAAGGACCAGAGATAGCACAGTCCCCTCCTTACCACTTAATTACCACATCAAAGATGCATTTTTGAATGTTTGCGGCTTTCTTGGCCCAATGATCCTACTAACGATACTGATACATCAACACTCAATAAGCTAAACATCTATCTAATTAACAAAATAATTTCGAGCCATGCAGTTTACATTGTATGTAACTTGAACAAAGAGGAAGCGTTTATATGTTCAGGTGTTGTTGCTGACAAAATGATTTTTTTACAAAATGAAAACTAAAATAAAATCTATAAATCTGTATTTTCACATTTAAACTTTTTTTAAGCTGAATGAAGTTACACAGTACATTTACACAGTATCTATATATCCAGCCATCAATTTATCTAGACAAAAATATAAAATTCAGTAATGTTAGTATATGTTAATAAAAAATGCATTAAATATGTATTTAATAATGTTAACAGACTACAGTTTGAAAACACATTTTTGTTTTAATTATCTAGCTAAGCTTTATTCAGTATTAACAGGTGCATCATATCAAGCACAAAGTCATGCAATCTCCCTAGACAAAAATGTTTGGTAGTTGTACAGCAAGAATATGCCTGTGTCAAAAAAATCTCAATTATCACCATAGCACAGAAACTGCACTTGTTAAAATTAAAAATGACTTGCTTCTTGCGTCAGACCAAGGCTGCATCTCATTGCTAGTTTTACTTGATCTTAGTGCTGCGTTCGACACTATAGATCATGACATACTCATAGATTGATTACAAAACTATACAGGTTAACATCATACAGAACTACCAGATTTTGCTATAAGTTTGATTGCATCATATAATAATTGCTGTTAATAGTGTTCATCGTCTGTTTGATTACGTCTTTAATTGATTACATCTTTAATTGATTATTCCGTCCATTTCTGCCATATGTACATTAACTGACAGTCACCACTGATAAGCTACCACTAAATATGGTAGAAACTTAATTTACTGTAAAGTTGCTTTGCAACGATTTGTATCGTGAAAAGTGCTATACAAATAAACTTGAATTGAATTGAATTGAAAAAAAGAGGTCAAAAAAGTAATGGTTTATGGGGTCAAACTTGACTGGCCTGCACAAAGCCCAGACCTGAACCCCTCTGAGAACATTTTAGATTAATTGGAATGCTGACGTTGAGCAAGGCCCCACTGCCAACATGCCTAACATTACTGAGGTGTCTGAAAGAGAGCAGTTATGTGCATCTACATTTAGTCATTTAGCAGACACTTTTATCCAAAGCAATTTACAAATGAGGACAATGGAAGAAATCAAAATCAACAAAAGAGCAATGATAAGCAAGTGCTATAACAAGTCTCAGTTAGCTTAATGCAGTACACGTGGCAAGTTTTCTTTTAAATCATATAATAAATAAAAAGAAAACTGAATAGAAAAAGAAAAGAGCAAGCTAGTGTTAGAGGCCTTTTTTTGCTTTTGTTAATTGTATAATAAATAAAAATAAAAAGAAAACAAACAGATAAAATACAAAAAGATTAGAGAAGCAAATGTTAGGTTTTTTTCATCTATAGTATAAAGCATCCGCTTGCTTCTTGACAATCCTTTTACACGGTTTAATGAAGACCTCTGCACTGGATGTTACCATTCTCCACACTTCCACGCTCCAGAGAGTACTACTGAACTGATATTTTAGGCAACTGTCAACATTTTTTTTTTCACGCTTTGCAAGTTGGAGATTCCTCTTATTATCACAGTCTCTTAAGTAAAGTGTCAGAGAAAGAGTGGGCTGTGAAGAAAAACTATAGAGCGAGGGAGAGAAAAGGGAAGTACGCTGAAAATAGAACGAGCAAAAGATATTGGACAATGAGTATGTTTACATGAACAACAATACTCCGATTTTAATACGATTAAGACAATACTCTGATTAAAAGTCTACCATGTAAACAGAGATTTTTGATTACCTTAATCCGGCTAAAGTCATAATCGAAGTAAACAGAAATCGAAGTAAGACATGTGGAGTATTCCTATTTTAGTTGCATTACTGAAGTGCAGGATATACATATACCTCAATCACATTATTACCATCGTGTAGGACTTTTCGCTGCATTTTGCGACAGGATACACACTCGGCAGTGCTCAACCGTTTGACGGCAAATAAAAGAACTTCAACACCCGCCGTCGTCTGTATGCACGTACAAATAATTAACTGCACTTTAAGCTTTCATAAAATTAAAAATGAAACACCCAAAACTGTACATGGCATCATCACGAAGACGAACTATATGTTTATTCGTGAAATTCCAGAGGGGACGTCGGATGGCGTCACGTGGGGACATAATGATGTGTGCCATTAATCGAACTATGTACTATAACATGTAAAACGGGAACATGAAAGGAATATTCTAAAAGCAACTCATGTAAACACCATAATCATAATATTGGCTTATTTAGAATAAGGTAAATAATTAGATTACTGATGTCCATGTAGACATAGTCAATTACTTGCTGTGTGTGCCTGCAAACAGAAACAAGGCCACACACACAGATATTTGGGAAACTTTCTTCACTGAATGTCAAGAAACACAAAGAGAGACGCACACAATGTATGTGATTGTTATGTGTTAATTGGCCACTGGGACACATGGGGTTGTGTTTATGCACATGTCCCCCCTCTCTGTCGCTTTCTTTTTTTATTCCTTTCGTCCTTTCATAGACAGAACCTCTCTCAGCTTGTAGAATGAGCAATAAGTAGCAGGTGGTGAGCAACGGCACACTAATGGGCCGTCTCTTCAAAACAATACGAGGAGAAAGAAGACAGACTACACATTTGATGTTAGATTTTAGATGTCCCTTGAAAAAGTCAGTAAAATTATCCAATCTATCATTACAGAGTTAGTATAATAGTCAAGACATCAAATTAAGTGTACAACTTTAAAGCATGACAAAAGATTATTAAAACATGATTTAAACTTTTACATATATATGACAAATATGAAAGTATACTCTCTTCAAATACATTTAAGTAGCCTTTACTTACATTAATATTGTATTGTCTGCATGCACAGTTTTTTTTAATTCTTTTATTTGTTTTATCACTTCTTTTTCTTTTTCATAAGGAGTCTGTAGCCCAAATTCAACATAATCAGCATACATTAAGTGAAGTTGCTTGTGTTTTATGGGGCTCTGGCATTTTCAGCAGTTGTTTTGGGTGACTTTGGACATTGTAAAGCTAAATATGTGGGATGTACAGTAGCTATATGTTGGGTTTGTGTTTGGGGTATTAAAGGAAAGAACCCACTGAAACCTTTTATTGTTAATTCTATCCCCGTATTAAATCTAAGACCCTTGTGAGCTGCAAGAAATCCAAACAATGAAATAAATTCTAGCACAAAGGTCATGTCTAAAACTCGGTTTACTGTGAATAGTAGCAGAACTATTACAGAGCAACAGTATCTCTTGTGAATCAGACAAGGTACACAAACAACTGCTAGTAATCACTTAAGAGTTCTGCTGTTATTTACTATTGACTGATTAGTTACAGTTTTCAATTTTAACAGGTTAAGAGGTAATCCAAGAGCACTGATTAGGGTTGCAAAGGGGTGGAAAATTTCCGGTAAATATCCAGAAACTTTCCAAAAATCCCTGGAATATTCCAAAAAAATCCTGGAAAGTTTCCAAAAGTTCTGGAATGTTTCCGAAATTTACTGGAAATTTTCCACCTTTTTGCAACCCTAGCACTGATATAACAGTCCAACAGCACTAGGACTTTTCAATGTTTGTATGATGTTGCGTGTCTGTGTTTTCAGGGATCTTGACAGGCTGTCATTTTTGATATTGGAGACTTTGTAATTTTTTCAGAAGGTAACATTGTTACACCTGTAGATTACAAATGATTGTCTTTGTGCATTAAATCTCTCAACTGTGTAAATACACTGCTTCATTCAGGAACAAAACACCAGCATTGCTCAGAGACACACAACGGTGAATTCTGCTTTGGCAAGTTTTTGGACCGATTTTCATGGGGGGACAAAAAAGAAAACTGGCAACAGCATTATCACCTCAGGTACACATTATTCTTTTAATAACTCAATTGACTGTCGTCAAGTATTCCTTACTTGAATTATACAATGTGTGTAGATGATCAACCTGTCATGTAATGAGATGGTTTGTGGTTCAACAATAACAGCATGCATGGTAGGGCAGGAAGATTAAATGGTAATGGACATTACTTTCTTTGCAGGAGCTGTGGAGATCGTGGACAGAGGATCGAGCACACACATTGAGTGAATGTGAGTAAGGAGGTAAGTAGAGCTTGGAACACACAATGGGAAGACTTGTTGACATGGAAAACAGGAACTTGGAGAATACGTTGGAACATCGTTGCAGGAATTTGGAAAACAGGTAAACAGTCTTTACTCAAACGAGACCAGACAACTATGAATCTCGAGGTGTGTGCTTAAGTATAGTGGCTTACAAGGAGGTATAAATAAGATTCGGGGCTTTCATTATCTGGAGTGGATTCTGGAGCTGGAATCAACTCTGGGCTGAACCTGGGGACTAGAGTCATTTCAGGGCTGAACTTGGGGCTTTCATTCTCTGGAGTGGACTCTAGAGTGGCCTCCATTTCGCCAACTTTGAATGAGGATCCTGCAATCCATTATGCAAAGACCATAATGACCAGATGGGATCTCCTCACGGCATCACAAATTGGATTTATGACAGGGGCAGTCATGGCCTAATGGTTAGAGAGTCGGATTTGTAACCCGAAGGTTGTGGGTTCGAGTCTCAGGTCCGGCAGGAATTGTCATGGGGGGAGTGAATATGCAGCACTCTCTTCCACTCTCAATACCACGACTGAGGTAAGACCCTTGAGTAAGGCACTGATCCCCCAACTGCTCCCCAGGTGCCGCAGCAAGCCACAATAAGTGGTTTAATAGCTTTCCATGTTTATGGATTTTTTTTTTTTTTTGTATGCAGTCAGCTAATAAGTTGTCAAAAACAAACAAGCCATTTGCTGTAACTTGCACCACAGAGTAAGAATGCAATAATTTCATGCTCACAGCCAGGGCTGGACTGGGACATTTTTTGGTCCAGGCGGCCCACCACCACTTCGAGATTATATATATATATATATACAGTGGGTACGGAAAGTATTCAGACCCCCTTAAATTTTTCACTCTTTGTTATATTGCAGCCATTTGCTAAAATCATTTAAGTTATTTTTTTCCCTCATTAATGTACACACAGCACCCCATATTGACAGAAATATTGTGAAATATTTTTACTATTTAAAATAACTGTTTTCCATTTGAATATATTTTAAAATTTAATTTATTCTGCGAGTTCAAAGCTGAATTTTTAGCATCATCTCCAGTCACATGATTCTTCAGAAATCCTTCAAATATTCTGATTTGCTGCTCAAAAAACATTTATTATTATTATGTTGAAAACAGCTGAGTAGAATTGTTTCAGGTTTCTTTGATGAATAGAAAGTTCAGAAGAACAGCATTTATCTGAAATATAATTTTTTTGTAACATTATAAATGTCTTTATCGTCCCTTTTGATCAATTTAAAGCATCCTTGCTAAATAAAAGTATTAATTTCTATAATTTCCCTAGGAAAAAAAATATACTCTCTCCAAGCTTTTGAATGGTATATGTAGCCTATAATGTTACAAAAGCTTTTTATTTCATATAAATGCTGATCTTTGGATCTTTTTTATTGGATCTTTCTTACTGTTCAAAAAATGTTTGACTGGTAGTGTGTGTATGTATGTGTCATGCACTCATGATTTTTAAGGGGGCACGAGTGGGGGGGTGGGGGCTCGTCATGCTTGTCACGTGACACAGCAGTCACAATATCACTGTATAACTGATATAGGCTTATGTTTTATTTTATTTTTTTCCTTTTTATTCGAAATATTTCCAAACGTGTATCAGGAAATATCTCGATTCTCAAACATGTGTAAGTAAATGCGTTTTTGTACCCGATTGTTATTTGTGGGTGACAAAGTAGAGTAATGGTGTAATCTATTAACTACACATAAAAACCCAACTTTTTACTTAAATAGGCCTACCAGATATGGGTGTCATATTTTTAACACGACTGACTTTGTATTTGTGTGTGATGTGATGTTGAGATGATGTGAATTTAATAACAATATTGTAAGTTAGGCTACTATATTAGGCTATAACCATTTAATTTTACAGAGAGCAAAGAACATTTAAATTATCAAAGAACATTTTCACTTCAGTCTAGCCAGAGTTCAGGCACTCTCAAAAACTCCCATTTAAATCACTGAAGCAGTTTAAACTGTGAAATGAATATCTTACTTACATTCATACGCACATCTGCACAGTCAGCGAGCAAGTGAACAAAATACTGCGTTTCAGCGATGACTCATCTGAACGCCTCTGATTGGTCATTGCATTCATAAGCTCAACAGACTCGTGTGTGATTGGTTATAATGCAGCGCTGTACAAAAGCGTCTGTCTCTGGCTCAGTGCAGATTTGCATAGCAGCTGATGCTGTGCCACACTAAACGATCTAATCACACCGGTGTGATTGTATCAAATATAAAAAATACTATTCGGTTATTTTTTGTCTTTTGGAAGCTGCATTTAAAATCCATTTGGCTCAGAAATCTGAGGGGGCACGAAAACGTGGGAAAAGCCGACGAGGAAGAAGTTGGGGTGAAGCGATCTTTATATAGGCGGAGCAAAATACTTCATCGCTCTGTCTATAGCGCATTGTGATTGGATGTTTACGCTGTCAATACAGGAGACAAACCAATGGGCCTCTGGCTGCTCGCTGTCCGTGCGTGATGGTCCTCGGCAAAAAAAAACAAAAAAAAACCTTCTGTCGGCCCCTTAAGTGTGTCGGCCCACCGGGAAAACGCCCGATATGCCCGATTACCAATCCAGCCCTGCTCACAGCTTTTCATCAGCTGTCAGGTTTGTGCATATGAATATCTATGTGTGAATTATAGATTATTTGTACTCTAACATTGTGTCATATAACAACCCAGCTCCACCTCCTCTTTTTCATTAGTTTGTTACATCTGCAATCAGTGAAGTGTGTTCCTGGCCTTTAGATCCCACAATGCACAATTTACAGCTTTACAGGGCAGTGACCCCAACACTGGATGAAACCCCAAAACGGTAGGCCACTTGAGGGACTCAAAGTGTCGGCTGTATAAAGGAAGCGGAGTAAGAGGCCCATCAAATCTAGTAGGGACAGAGGGTGTGCGCCATGACCCTTTTACACCCTTAGAGCTCCCGTTCTCTGTTTATGTCTGGCTCCCTCTTAACCCTTAAATCTCTCTTTCCCTTCTTATTGATACCCATCTCTCTCCTCTGCATTTGGGCCCCATTCATCCTTCATGTCACCGTCTTTATCCCTGGGGAGTATGTGTGGGGGGTCAGGGTTAGGCAGGTGCAGAGCCAGCGAGAAAGCCTAAGAGCAATGGAAAAGAAGGGGTAGAGGGGGGACCACTCTCCGTCTGTCACTTGGCTCTGTTTTCTCCCTGCACACCACTAACTACCCCCCTCCCAATGCTGGATTCAGTGTGGACCAGACTAAGAACTGTAACCATGCTACTGTATGTGTAATTAATTCACACATTCACGCCTTCCCCTGAGACTAGTCACAGACCAATATATTGAGATGATTAGCATCAGCCAATAACCATGTCCACTTGGCCATTTAACAGAAGAGACTATTTCCTTGCTTTGTCAGCTCCAAAGTCTGCTGGCCATTTTATCAATGCAATTTCTGTTCAAATTTGTGAATTTTGAGTACATGTTGTATAAAATACATTTTCATTTCAGCAAGTTTGTGTACCAGGGTTGTGAATCTTTCAGAAATTAAATGAATACCTTTTAAATTTCAATTCAATTCTTGACTTGAATTTAGATAAAAAGAAAAAAGAAATAGGATACAGATCTGTGTTATTGTGACAAAGTTATGTTGATGATCTATAGTACATTATAGGCCTTATGTGTCCCAAACAATGCACTAAAAACAATTTACTATGTAATCTGTCTAGTGTAAGAATTTTTAAAGATTATTTTGTCATTCAGCATCAGGGTCTGATAGCCAAGCAACCCCCGACCACCATCCCCCACCCCCCAGTAAGGAAAGATGTGACAAAGTTGAATGCATTCAATGTCCAACTTCAATATTTGAAGTGTACTGTGTTGAATTTCTTTAAATCAAAATTCAGCATGTTCCACTTCCAGTCATTCCAAATTAAACTCAAAACCTGTAGAATATTGCCGATTCAATTCAAATTCAAACTCATGAATTGAAAGAGAGACGATTCATAAACTTTCAATTTTTCCAATCCGCTTGTGCATATTTCATTTGCTATCATTCAATTGTATTATGTATATAGCGGTTATATCAGCCTATGTAATATTGGTCGACCACTATACCTGAAATATAACTTTTTTCATGATTTTACTCTTCTGTCTTTTTTCTTATTTTATAGAACCATTTGATCAGTTATTGACATATTAATAAACAAGCATGGTCTGCACATGTTACACAACACCAAACCCAAACATACAAGAAACTGTCAGGAACAAAAGCAGTAATCCTACCTTGTCAAAAAGAGACTTCCATTGCTGAGAGAAGCGTTTGTGTAAGACAGAGAAAGAGGAATGAAAGGAATGAACACAGATATAATTGAGAAAAAGATGAACCAATCTAAAATTCATCTCTGTTCTTTTCTGCTTTTCAACAACATAAATCATGCATCTGCATATTGTCACTTACGTCCTCTGGAGCTACAGGAAGGACATCGGTGCTCTCTAGCACCTCGATCTCTTCGCCCTCTGCGTGAGCAGCGACCGCTGGGGATGAGTTCACCATAGCACCTTTGCCCCTCACAATCCACCCAAATAATGATTATCTCTTCTCATAAAGTTCTGCCATGATGTCTTGTTCAGGTATATTCCGCCACATATATCCACATATATGGTTTTGACAACTCCGAACTTCATGCGGACCTAACTGGTATTATTCCAGCTCTGTCATAATATCCTATATGGCACGTGAGTTTATCCCAAATTAAGTGGGTATGTGGAGTTCCTCCTCGTTTCCATATTTCATAACAGGATGTTTTAGACACTGTAAATCCACAGTACGTCACACATAAGTTCTCGATAGATTTTTAAACACGCCCGTCTTTCCCAGTATAGCGTCTGGCTTCATCCTCAAACAGTCCCCTGCAAGAGAATCATCGTTTCTTTCTGAAGTCCCTTTATGCTGTTTTGTGTTTTGTATTAAAATATTATCATCCAGTGTCGTGCCTGGCGTGATTTTGCTCAAACTGAATACCCGGTATTTCACCAAACAGAATGCGATAACATGATAAAGCGAAATGATCAGGTTATTTACAACAGTGGCTAGAAGTAGCATACCTTGCTGTTGTTTCGCATCCACAGCGCGTGCCAGCAGCGTCCGAGAGGAGCGACTCCTGCCAGCATCCACAGAGCGCTTTGCCAAAGTTCACTGTGACCGAGCGAAGCGCAGACAGCATGGGGAGATAAATGAGATGCATCCGCCTCCTTTCACTGGTCCTCGTCATTTGGGCGCTTTTACAAGTGCTGATCTCAAGTGATGGGAGGTGAATATGGATGCGCGTGAATTATATTTCATCTTGTTCGTTTGTGTAGTTTGTCTTTTATGTTGTTGCGGTTTTGCCACTGGATTTGTTTTCTGGATCAATAAAGTACATCTATTTACAGCAATAGGGTTATTTAAAACAAACTGAGCAGGAGTCCTGTGGTTCTGATAATAAAAGAACTCACACAGGTCATCCTCGTGGGGAATTTGATTGAAATGACTGGATTTCGCCCGCGAAAATTTGCCGAACAAAAATGTTACACACCACCAGCGTTAATTTTAACAGCAAATTTTGACTAAAGATAAACTTAGACTATAAAATCTGTTAAAATAAATGATAGCCTATTAAGGCTTGAACATGCAAAAGAGACATTTAAAGGGGTCATATGATGCGATTTCTATTTTTCCTTTCTTTTTGGAGTGTTAAGCTCTTGGTGCATAAAGAAGATCTGTAAAGTTGCAAAGACTAAAGTCTCAAATCCAAAGAGATATTCTTTATAAAAGTTAAGAGTTAACCACGCCTACCTAAAATGGCTCATTCTAACACGCCCCCACATATCTACCTCACTATGTGGGAAGATTTGCATAACGCCGCCCAAATGTTCACGCAAAGAACGAAGGCGTAACTTTTATTCTCACTGTAGTATTGTTGCCGCTGCCGCCATGCCGTGGAGACACTGTGTGCTTCGTTGTGAAAGCGAAACTACTTTGTTTGGTCTTCCAAAAGAGGACGATATCCGCTTCGTCATGCCTAGAGCTGATCCGTGCTGGTCGCTGAGGGAATACATCAACTTAGTGCTGTGGATCGCCGGATCGGCTTTCACCGTGGACGAAGCCTGGGGTCGTCACATGTGGTTGCCGCTCCGTCGTCGAATCCGTCGCCGTTCTCGACCCCGCCGCCTTTGCTCACTCTAGCCCGGCTTTCGCTCACGCTAGGCTGTGTTTTTCGTTGTGAAAAGCGAAACTACTTTGTTTGGTCTTCCAAAAGAGGACACAACTACAAATCAGTGGTTAAGTTGCATTTACAACACTGTTCCAGAACATTTTAACCCAAATCCAGATGTGTGCAGCACATTTTATGGAGGACTGTTTACTGATCCTGGTAGAGTAGACTACAATGCCGGCAGTTCTGACTCACATTCTGTAAGTACGTTTTAATTTAAAGAATTTGCCACTGATGATTCAAACGCGAGTTTTGGGCAGTGTAGAGTAACATTTGTTGTTTGTCATTTCTCAGATCACAAATGCAGACAGGGTTTTATGTTTACGCGGCGCGATGCAACGCAACACGTAAACAGACAGTATAAGTCATTATAATCAGTAATTATGTCCCCACTGGATGCAACAAATGCCTCATTTGTAATGGGTTTTAATGTTTTTTTCTCGTCGCTCCGGCCAGACACGGCATCAACAGTATGGTGAGGGGCGTAACATTTCCGACACACGCTTGAGGTATTCGGCCAATCACAACGCACTGGATAGCTGGCCAATCACTGCACACCTCGCTTTTCAGACCGATGAGCTTTGTAAAAATCGACGCATTTCAAAAAGGCGGAGCATAGCGGAGAAACAATAATGTACAGTATGTGGGAAATAATGTGTTTTTTTAACTTTAAACCGCATAAACACATTTCATTACACCAAATAATGTTCTTTTTAGCAGCATCATATGACCCCTTTAAATGTTGTGAAATAAACTGTTTATTTATCTGAAAATCAAATAAAACCACTTCTCATAAAGAAACAAGAACATTGTCTTCTTGTCAGCAAAAGACTAGTGATTATTTAAAATATAGATTATTCCTTATTAAAACTAGGCCTACTTAAGTTAGCAGTGTATGATTTTCTTTTTTCTTTTGTTGTTTGATTAACTATGATGACAAAGACAGCAGCAGGTTTATTAGGCTGATGTCACTTTAAGACCTATCCAATATACAAGCATCTCATATTCTCCCAAATGTTACATTCACGTGATACATAACCAATTGGATTTGCATGAACTAGCCAAAAAAAAACAACAATTTGACATCATTTTGTGTGTATTTGTCCGTTTCAAGTGTGAAAAGACACAAAAGAGGACTCAATTCAATAGAAGCTTCGGGTCTGTGCACACAGAAAACCGTAGCTTACCGGATTAAGTTTCTTTAGCATCATCAACCTTTTTCAAATTTATACATATATCTGTGCTTCTCTTTCACCCGGATATTGACATTTTTAATTATATTTTATGAGACATGGAGCAAATGTATGCTAACTTATGCGCTGCCAGGTAGATCAGTAAACTTGTGCATCTAACCTGTATACCACGTTACAAATTAGTTCTGATTGGATCCCTGTCCAAATCGTCCCTCCCTAACATTTCATCTCGTTTTTATTTGTTGATGAAAATTTCAATTGATTTTCATCATAGTTTTTGTATTTCAATACGTTTTTTTATTAATTATAATTTCATTGGTGAAAAAATTTTGTTGACATTATTTTCGTCAACGAAATTAACGCTGGACCACACCTTTATAAAAAAATTATTTACTGATAATGTTAGAATTAAACTCACATTTACTGTTGTTTGGTGCATTTTCACAGTCAAATTTAATAATTTTAATAAGAATCTGCATGATTGGAAATTTAGTTTGAAAGATTTCACCATGCAGATTTTGTATCGGGTTGACCAACAGAAAGCTGGTTGGTTTAAAAGTGACTTCCATATTAGCTATATATATACAGTGGGTACGGAAAGTATTCAGACCCCCTTAAATTTTTCACTATATATAGTATAGTTAGCCAATCGTATGCAACACTGGAAAGGTAATGTAATTGGCTGTTGTCACTATGATGGTCTGTCTGTCAGCACCAAGCTTCAAACACGCCCTCCATCAAGCGTTGACGTCAACACTCCATTTGAATGCCCCGTCATAATACACAAAATGTCACTTGTTATCATCTATTGGTATAACAATATAACCTGCACCACTAAATCCCCACCACTAATACTCACACTGACAGTGTGACTAGAACGCCACAAAGAAAGACTAGCAGAGTGATACAAACATTGAAAAGTCCCAGTGCTGCTCATTACTCCTAGTCGTCTGCTCAGCCAGTCAAATTTAAAAGGGTCCTATTATGCTTTTTACACTTTCAACTTCCTTTAGTGCATATGTTGCTGTTTGCGCATGAACAAGATCTGCAAAGTTACAAAGCTCAAAGTCCACTCCAAAGGGAGTTATTCTCTGTATCAGCACTGTTTCTGATCTCCACAAATGCCTTGATTGTAGTCCATTTAAGGATGGGTATTCAAGTAACATATATATATATATATATATATATATATATATATATATAAATAATACCACTATCACTATGATAGTGTTGTTCTCAATATCTGCAGGGTTGTGATTACCTGTGGCCTTGTGCCTGTCAGCTAAAACCTATAAAAGATTATCAGATTTTCTATAATTAGCCACTTTTCAAATGCACATGGAAAAAAAACACTTACTCATCCAACACATTTTTTTTTAATGAGTGTAGTGACGACAAACTGAGCATGCTTGTTTTCCCTCACAATAACTCTTGGCATTGGTCCTGAGGATGTATTTCCATTGTAACTTATAGACCATAGTTATTTATAGCATAAAACACCTACACGAGCACTTTTAGTTTTGGGAGTTTCTCTATACAGGGGTGGCGATCGTTGGTTGGAGAGCCACAGCCCTGCAGAGTTTTGCTTCAACCCTAATCAAACACACCTGAACAAGCTAATCAAGGTCTGAAGGGTTACTAGGAAGCTACAGGCAGGCGAGTTTTTATTAGGGTTTTTATTAGGGTTGGTACTGAACTCTGCAGCGCTGCGGCTCTCCAGGATCGGAGTTCGCCACCCCTGCTCTATAGCCTACCATTTCCAAAAATATTCCAAGAAAGTGACAGCTTAGGGAAGAGTGAGATTTTCATATTATGTGAAAAGATGCACCATTATATTATTAGACCTCCATACTGTATCATTATTCACACTCGTTTATGTAAATATGATTTATGGTCATAACTGAAATGAAGTACAAAGAATACCACTAAAGGCCTAAATGTTTATACTATAAAGATTAGGCAAATAAGTCTCAGAGGCCTGATGAGTAAATAAGATGCTGTCCTTGGGGACTGCGGTGAGGATATAGAAATGAATGTAGCTCAATACTGCCTTCTTGTGTATGATTTGTATAAGTGCAACCAATACAAGAGGCAGAAGACATCTCTTCCATTTAAGAATTTGTTAAAGTAGCAATTTACACATATATTTTAAATTGTTCTTAAGAAAAAAAATGTAGAAAGGTTATAGTAGTTTTTCATATTTAGCTTATAACCCTGTTCCTTGGCAGTAGGCTCAGATAGAGTTTAGATGTTCATAATTTTGTAAATGTTCTAAGCCTAAGGCTATGCAAAACTGAACCAGAATGATCAAAGGAAGCACATGTTAACTTTCTGCATGTGCCATTCAGCTACATAATTTACAGGTGTCCTCAGTAATGTTTTCCTCATTAAAATCTTTTACACAAAGACATGACTAGTACATTTGGGGAAAAAAATAACTGCAGGCAGTCTCACACAATAAATGAATCACCTCTGACTGCTAAC
Source organism: Sinocyclocheilus grahami (assembly GCF_001515645.1). Classification (NCBI taxonomy): domain Eukaryota; kingdom Metazoa; phylum Chordata; class Actinopteri; order Cypriniformes; family Cyprinidae; genus Sinocyclocheilus; species Sinocyclocheilus grahami. Next base: position 255,163 of record NW_015505327.1, on the reverse strand, counting down.
AAAATCAAGTCAGAGAGCCAACTGTTTTTTTTGTGTCATGCTCTCATCTAATGTAAATATCAAAATGTATTATATTGCCTTAAATAATTTATAGCCAAACTCACATTTCAGTATAAGTTCAAGATGACTGCCATGTCATCCCGCATATAAACTACTTACAGAGGGCACAGAGAGTTCAGAGAAAAACCCAAATGTTGACTACATTTGGTGTAAATGAAATACTAGCTCACAACGTAAATAAAACACAGTTCAAGAGGAAAAATGCTGTTTATTAATATAGGTTGAAATAATCTCCATATACCACATAAAGACTTTTTTCGGTGCAAGTCCTCAACGATCACATTCTATTAAAAGGATATTTCACCCAAAAATTAAAATTGTATAATTTACTCACCTTCATGTTGTTCCAAACCTGTATGCATTTCTTTCTTCTGTTGAATGCAGAAGAAGATATTTTGAAGAATGTAGGTAACCATACAGTTGGTGGTAGCCATTGGCCTCTATAGTATAGCGAGAAGAAAAAAAAATGGAACTATAGAAGTCAATGGCTACCAGCAACTGTTTGGTTCCCAACATTTTTCAAAATATCTTCTTCTGTGTTCACAAGAAGAAACTAGTACAGATGTGGAACTACTTGAGGGTGTGTAAATGATGACAGGATTTTCATTTTTGTGTCAACTATCCGTTTAAGGCTAAGGCAAAAAAAAAACATTTAAAAGCCAGCATTGTTAAATCTCAGTACAGTCATGTTCTTAATATCTGAACAATAAAGAGAAACAGTTAAATTCCCTTTCACAACCCATCGTTCCATTTAAACACCAGAATGTCAGAGATTTGCATAAACCCACAGTGCTTGGTTGATGATGCTCCTTGGTTGAGAGACAGAGCAATGTGACAATACTTTAATATCTGCTGATTCCAATCAAAACTCGTACAAAGAAACCTGACCCCCCCCCCTCCCCCCCTACTGTCCCCTCAAACTTGTGCATAGATTCTTAATCCTTTCACAACATCTTATTTCTGCATCTAGTGTTAAACCTAGATGGAGAATTAACTTTTCATCCCGCACTCAAAACCTTGTAAGAAAATCTAGTAAGAGTTCAAGTTCTGTGTTGATCTACAGTTCTCAGGCCTCGACCGAATTTTTAAAACAAGTAAAGACGAGAGGATGGAATATCAAGCATCTTTTACTGGACCTTGTTGAGAAACATCAGGCAAGGTAAAATCAAACAGTGGTAGGTCCTTCCACAACCTAAACAAAACTGTATTTGTACATAAAGCGACTGATATAAACAAACAAACAAACATATTTCAAATGGAAAGTACTTCACTTCTAGAAATATAGCACACAGGTTCACTACAAATCTAATATTTGGCAAATGTGTGTCTGCTACAGATTAAAATTCAAAGACATTTTTAAATCCATAACCTTCAGTGCTTAGAGCTGGATTTCCATCAACATCTTTTTTTTTTCCTTTCATTAATCGATTTGTTAATTTCTCATGATAATCAACATCATAACAGTGGAACTGGAACTCTGGACCCCTAATCTTCCTGAGAAAATATCCAAGTCCATTGTCAGTGTGCAAGACAGTGACAGAATCATGTTGCTTTTACAGAAACTAAAATTCAAAGCCATTTAGGCCAAGTTCAACCAACAAGAAGAACAATAATGTAATTCATAAGCAAAATACAATGCAACACTGAAACAATCCCAGAGTTCAGCAAGTAGCAAACGTCTTCACTTGAAAAGTTTTTTTTTTTTTTTGATAGATGTAATTGTAAAAGTTTTTTCTTGCATTCTTGTAATCTTGCAATTTCTTTGATTTTCTTTACTTTTCATTTTTTTGCAAATTCAGACAGTTCAATCATTGGTAAACGACAGGTTGATTTAAAAAGAAAAGGAATTTCACAGAATGGAAGAGAGGCACCTTTTGAAATGAGTCAGAATGTCACTAACTATCTGGTTATCTTTACTGTTCATCCATGAATGTAACTGCTTCTCTACCAACTTTCTCACTATGGCTAAAGTTCATTTTTTTTATCTTCTATTAAAAATTTTTTTTTTAAATAATGCAATAGAATTGACTCTTCAAAATGATAACTCTTGTGGGAATTAATCCACAATAAAAGCCACTATGAGGATACAATTTTACAGGTTTTAAACATTTTAAGATGAAAATAAATCCATCAAGTCCTTGAGTAAACATGAACACATGAATTGTCATAATCTCCCTTGCAGTTATCTGTTTTTTTTTTTTTAGTATAGCTGAGCAAGGGAAAAAAGACACTCAGTGTAACCTAAATAGTAACCATGGTGGAACAATTTTTAAAACAGGCGCACATACAAATAACAGAGACAGTACAACATACTAAATGGATCATAATTGCAGACAGTCGCCCCGTGATGAGAAGCAGTGATTAGAGAGCACACACACACAACCATTCAATTTTTTTTTAACCATTCAAAGATTTTTTTTCTTTCTCATGAAGAATGTTAAACCTTGTGAGCATGTTATCAAATAACTTGAAAGTGTCAGACCCAAACAAAAATTTAAGAAAAAATAAATTCACATTTTACAATTGGCACACTTTAATTCAAGTATCGGTGAATATATATCTTTTGATATGTTTATGATTTTTCATTCTTTGCCCAGAGACAAAAACATGGTTCATAATTACGGGTTTCAACATAGGTATACACAAATACTGCATGTATGTCCTGTGTAATTTAATTTTAAACATGCTACTCCAAGTAAGACTATTTGGTTCATATCTATCATTAATCACTCTTTCGTTTTTTTTTTCATTTAGGCAAATTTTCTCGATGACACACTGCAAGGTCTATTGCTTATTTCAAATTATATTTTACCTAGTAGTTTCAAAAGGGAATGAATCAGAAATCTGATAGCATTTTTCTACATAATGAGCGTGATAATACACAGGATAATGTTTAGCTGTAGTCTACCTATGCTGGTGTCACCAGAGACTTCCTGTGATGTTTGACTGTTTGGAATTACAGCCATATTGTGGTTCACTGTCAGCCAGCCGCGACTGAGTTTGGAACAAGGCAGTTACATACACAGGCAACAGTGATCCCCCACACCCAGAAACAGAAAAAAAATAAGTCAATGAACAACTTTAGTATCTTAAGACACATCTGTTGAAATGTCTTTTCCCAAAAGAAGAAATCTTATACAGCATAAAGGCCCAAAACGAACTTGGACTGAGATGGAAATGTACAGTTCAGGGCCCCATTTTTACAAACAAACAGTTAATACGGCATACACAAAAGGCACTCCAGCTTGCCGTCAACCTTCAGAATGTGACCAGCAAACAGGAGATAATATCAGCAAGAAGTGCGTTTTTAAATGTTATAGATCTTTTTCCTTCATTGTTTATGTGTTTTTGTCAAACTTTTATATATATAAAAAAAAACTTTTAATAAAATGCCAAAAAGTACTAGGGATTACTCATGAACTGTATGCCATTAGCACACCATAATCCCCAATGCTGTTAAAGTTCTTGTTTGTTATAAAGGATTCTTCCAATGACAGTAACAAGATTATCACAAATAATCAGCATGAGGTGACAAATTTCTGACGAATATCCTCAACCCTTTTGAACCCAATCCCACCTCAAACACACAAGAATCATCAAAGTGCCTCTGAACAGAACTGCTCTACAACAAAACGACACACATTGGAATTTAAGATGTGAAGTCAGAGATGCCACAGTGTACCGTTCATATATCTATGTATATATTGGCACATGCGACCATAAGGGGAATTCAACACAACCAGCATCAGAGAGGTAAGATACACAATATACATTTACTGTATAAACGAACGGATGGCTCTGCAGTCCCTGTTCAAAAGGATTGAGAAGACTTAAACTAGCCACCCTCCTAAATGTACTGCCCCACTGATAAATATCCTCTTGCGTTTCTTTAATGTACACTTTGTAAGCTTCACACACATCATTTAACGTGTAAAACGTTAATGTGTAAATGATAAATCTTCAAAACGATCAACTTTCAATAAACATAAATTTAGTTAATCTTGTCGTGCCCTGAGATTATATTGAAACGAGATTTATCAAATTCAGCAGAATTAACACACAGACCTCCAAAAATGACACTGGCTTAGTGTCAGACAACACTGTTTGTTTACAAGTTTACAAGGATGACAATGGCCTTGAGTATGTAAGAAAGTATTACGGGAGGACTGTGAGATATTTCCAACTTTCTTTCAAAGCCACAGATTGGCACAGAGCGGACATTACTTGCCTATCTTCTCTAACTTTGCATAGTGACAGCATGCCATGTGCTCTAGTTAAAGAACCAGTGGCAGAAAGAGTCTGTCCATAGAAACACTGCTTGGACAGGGCTTTTTCAAGTACGGGCGGCTTGTCTCGGTAACAGGGTTGGCTTCACTGAGGCCACATAAGAGAAAGAGGATGCTAGCAGCTGAGTTAGAGGTGGGACACCCAGGGTGAGGTCACACACACGCACATCAACAAAAGAGGCCCTAAATGACCTAAAAACACTGTTAACAACAAAAACAAGTATGGCCCACATCATTGATCTTCGTTTGCGTTCGTTACACAGGACAGCTATACAGAGGCACCTCTTTTAAAGTGTATATGCATATGAGCACTGTAGGCAGTTAAAGACCACTGCATGAAGACCAAAAGAATGTGAAAAAGCATGTTTCACAACACTGGCAATTCAATTCAGTCTCAAACTCCAGCGAAAAAAATCATGCAAGACCACGCGAGGGAGGGAGTAGGTACGCATGAGAGGTGTGATGTTATCCAGAGAAGGAACGGGGAGACATTCCAAATTATTACAACACGGATGCAAATGATAAATGATGACGACAACGTCCATATCATGACGTCATTAATGTCCTTTCTTGCATTCCATTGTACTAGGTGAGAGTTGCGATGGAGAATCAAACGTCCTCCTATCAGTTCCCACATTGAGGCACTAACACCACACATCCTCTTTTTCAAATCCAATCAAATGGAGGTGCCTATTTCAGACAGATAAAGACATTTGACTATTTCATTTGAGTAACAATGACATTCACTTTGATAGAGATGGGGGGAAAGTACAGACACAAAAAACATACATTGCAAGTTTTGTATGATTGTAGTTTGTTCTTCCCTTCATTCAGAAGTTTCTGGAACAGAGATGGACGACAAACAAATACGTTTTTTTGAATAACAGTAAGGTCCAAAAAAAAAAAAAAAGTTTAAAGTTGCCATAAGAAGTTTTTTTTTTCCTTTCTTTTTTTTAAACTATATGCTCCATTATCTGATTTATTGGCTTCACAGAAGGAGCATAACTCTTGTAATAAGTGCTATGATAATACCCCTTTAAGAAGAGACAATGTGTCTTTTATGTTTGTACCAAATGCAAAGGTCTCTTACTCTGTACTGCATTAAAATAAACCCATTGTATTTGGTATTGTGCCTGACTCCCGTGCCATGTGTCTCCGCTCTGGATTCCGTTTCTGTTTGGTGAAGAAGTGGCTGGGAGACTGTGTGATCCCACACATGCCAAGTTCAAAACTGCATGGAGTGACGTCAAACACAATTAACAGTTCCCCCTTTCCACGTAAATACCAAACAGCCAGCAAGCCAGACAAACAGAGGCAAGGTAGGAAAATGTTCAAAGGTTAAATTCTTCCAAAATCTTCGAGAAAAAAAAAAGGAGTCTTAAGTTTCAGTAAGCTTCAGTGTGGACGGAAGAAAGGGTCTCTGGCTTCTATTGCACAATGCATCAGAATGAGTTTCATCTCGAAGTTGTATCTCAATAAAATGGCCGATCAGATACATAACATAGTAACTAAATATCTTCTGATTGATTCAGCACTGAAGTCCATTAGGTATAATTAAAAAGCCTCCACTGAGTGTTTTTAACAGTGGTTATGTATTCGCGCACAGATGCTTGGTCAAGTTCCAGCAGACACTGACATTCATTCATCTACATCAAAGCTTAATATTCAGCTTTTTTTTTTTTAACCATACACATTAAAAAAACAAAAAAAAAACAACTGGCGTGAGTAAATAGAAATCATAGAGCAGTGCAGCTCCCTTTTGTAAAACTAAAATAATTGAAGAAAAAAGATCATTGGTGATTCGTCATGCTGACAGGCCACTGCTAGGAGTGTTCTTCTCATTTGCTCTGGCCTATTCACTGGCTCAGAAACAGAACTGTGCAAGATACAAAGTTTTTTTGTTGGTTTATAAAATAAAAGTTTTCAAGGAGGACCTGGAGAGAGAGCACTTACGGCTAATAGAAGTTCTGAAGAAACTATGGAAAGTTTAAAACCAAAAAAAGTACCAGGATCATCCCAATCATCAGAACAGTGTTGTTATAGGGAAAGTTGTCATGAGGTCTCACTTTGTCTGGGTCGCTTTCAGATGGTTGCCTCGTTGATGGCTTCTCCTGAACAACACTTTTGAGCAAAAACATCCTTTGGAAATAAAAAAGCATCAAAAGGCTTCTGCTTCTATTGATTCTTGCTTCTCAAGATCTTTGAACACTAAGAACAAGATCCACGAACACAACAAACAGTCTGACGTAAAAACCCGAGGACAAATAAACAGCAGTGGAAGGTTTGCAGCTTTGTTTCACCCTAAACCTCCGTTACAGCTCCACAAAAAGTGATTATCGCCACATTGATTTGCTTCCGATACATCCTACATGCTCTCTCCGCTCAGCAGGTCTCCCGGGATCAGAGTGTTAATTGGGATGGGGCTGCCAATTACCCTGGGGTCGTCTCCATTTGGGGGAGCCCACAAACTGGAGTACTGCGGCACACCGCCCCACAGCAGGTCGCCTCCGTTTCTGCGGCTGCTGTTCCTGGTACTACAGACTGTCTTGGTACCTCCTCCACCCCCGCTCCAGAGGCCTGTGGGGTGGCTGGCAGCAGGGTTGCCCAGCCGGGGTTGATTGGAGCCTGGTGCTTGGCTGGCCTGCCAGCTGGTGGTGGGGGTGAGGGACTGGCCCTCTGCAAAGAAGCGGTTCACATCGTCCTCACCGGCAAACTCTGCCAGGATGGTAGTGTTACCCAGCACACACCTTGAGAGGTAGACAAACAATTGGAAGGGATTCAAGCATGAAAAAGCTTTCTTGATGGATAATACATAAAATCAGCTTGAAGAGAGAAAGACAATGCACATTTATGCATTTACACAGGTTTTCAAAAAATATAGGACTTGAATTTAGAAAAAAAAGGCATACGGCTAACACTATTAATCGTAAATATAACTATAAATCTGTTCTTGAACATTTTTTCATGCCCTGTCTCAAATGGCACACTTCAGTCTTGTGGACATACAATGCCAGCCGTGTGCACATGACTGTAAAGTCCATGAGACTGTAGGGCTCCGTAGCAGACTTTTAACCAACAGTCAAATTGGTTAACATTACAAAAGTGTGGACTCCGTGGGGTTTAGGTTGCCATAGGTTGGGACAGCGCCTCAGAGACGTATGATGTAGAAGAGCTTGTAGTCTTACATGTGCAGGGATTTTTGGGCTTTGGCAGTCTCCTCCTTGGAGCTGTAACGTACAACAGCATTGCCCTGCGTCAGGTTCAGATGGAAGGTAATGAGAGGGCCGTGCTGCATGCACAGAGTCCGCAGGGTGGAGCCATCAATCTGATGCACACACATAAATAAATTATTAAATTATTGTTATTCATATTCAAGTGCTAAAGGGCTGTTCAGAGAGAATGCGTTCTTGCAAAAACAGGCAAGGAATAGTAAAAAAGAGCTGCACAGAATGCAAGGGTTTTGAAATGCCCTTTTTATGATTACGAACACATTATACACACATAAATCTGTGTCTCGTTGCTAGGTGGTGAGTTAGTGACAAATAAAAACAATGTGTTCTAAAATCCTCTCTTATATCCCCGTATAGCTAAAAACCTCATATTTTAATGCTGAAAAATTATACATTATCCAACAACGCTTAGAATATGCCTGCTTATGTCTCCTTCTGATTGGCCCAGTGCTTTGAAGCTGATATTGTTGAGGTTTGCTGTGTGTCAAAACTTTTATACTCATATCAAAGATGCTGAAAAAAATAGCAAGACATACTGCAGCAGTAAAAAATGTTTTTACATTTTTTAACAATTCTTTACGTTGCAAAACAATTAAATAGCAGCACAGTGCCCCCAAAAAACACTAAAATAGTATAGTGCATAATGCTACATAAAAACTCAACACATTTGTTACATAAAAAGTGACATATAGTTCTGTACTTTCATGCGATATGAATCGGAATAAATCATACTAGTTTTTACAGTAATATAAATTGTTTGCGCTATGCACCTGAGGAGTGAGGTTTCTCAGCACCAGCCAGCTGCTTCCTCTGTTGGGACTGTCAGTGCTCCAAGTTCCCCCTTCTATAACAAAAAATAAAGAGAGACAGGTCTGGAAAAACATGTTACAGCTGAGCATATTTTCCACTAAATACTTCTGCCCATTTACAACTCTAAACACACAACTTGAGACAGAGTCTGACTGGTCGGCCACACTACAGCAGAACCTCGTAAGTAACTGGTTGTGCTGCTTTGTACCACACAGGTGTACTGAGGATTTACCTGACGAGTAAGAGTTGGTCCAGCCCTGGCTGAAGCCAAGAGAGTTTCCTCCCCAGGTGGAGGAGGACTTGGTGTTGGTCAGGCCTGGAGGGGGGCGTGAGGGAGCACTGGAGTTACGTGTCCCTGTGGAAACCTTCCATAACTCATGAGATAAAGACGCCTGTGTGTGGGAGATGGGTCCAGGGGACCAGGTAGACTTCATTTCCAAGAGTTTACCTGAAGAAAGGGAGGAGACGAAGAAAGAGAAGGACAAATGAATAACAGCAGCAGGTACAGTCACTACTCATTGTTGCCTCTAAGGATTTGTTAAAACAATATGACAACATAAATTTGTTTCTGCTTGGGGTTATGCAAACAGCCACAGTGGGGTAGAGAATGTCCATTCCAAAGGCCATTTATTTAAAATAAATGCTGTTCTTTTTAAATTTCTATTCATCAATGAATGCTGAAAAAATGTTATCACAGTTTCCACAAATATATTAAGCAGCACAACTATTATTTTATTACTAAGAATTATTTATTGAGCACCAAAACAGCATATTAAAATGATGAGACAATGAAGACTGTAGTAATGGCTGCTGAAAATTCAACTTTGCCATCACAGGAATAAATAATATTTTAAATATTTTATTTAAAATATTAAAATAGAAAACAGTTTGTAGTATATTTCACAATATTACTGTTTTAGTGTATTTTTAAACAAATAAAAGCAGATTAGGTGAACCTAAGAGACTTATTTAAGAAACTTTAAGAAAGTTTTTAAAAAATATTACTGACCCTAAACTTTTTTATAGTAATCGCTAAAAACGTTGACACTATTACCAGTATTACCGAAACGGGAAATCTGTGAAACTGTATGATAGAGATACTTGATTCAACAGAATGATATAAGGAATGAAGTGTTCAGCTTTTTAGAATATTGTACATGTTTATTATAAGATTATTATAAATGTCTGCTTGTATAAACTACTGCAACCCTCCCTCAACAGTGTTTTAAACATTAAAATATTCACTCTTAAAAAGTATCTTGCTGACTTTTTCAAATGCTACATGCTCTGAATGGCCTCAGAGAGTAACACATTCTGTATATATGCATATATATAAACTTAAAATTAGTTTATTGTTTATGACAATGATCAACATTTAAAACAGGAAGAAGTATAACAGAACAAGGGAGAATGTGGGTTTTAGGAGAACACACACTTGGTGAGGGACTGTCTAGGTATAAGGACAGGGGCCAAATAAGGGTATAAGTAGGTCTAGTATGGGGCAGAGCCATTTAGGATTTAGGGCTGTACCTGTCCACTCACTCGAGGAAGACATGGTCCCATTCTGAGATGGGGATGAGGCTATTATGGGCATTTGTCCCAAATAGACCGCAAAAGGGGCAGGGAGAAACAGTGAAATACATTTACTGTGTAATGATCCTTAAAATAGTGATTTCTGTTATAGCTTTAGTTAATATGCAAGACAGTTCAATGTTCATTTAGCAGTAAAAATTTCATCAACATTTTAAGTAACAAGCTCTGTTGGTCTGTTATAACTTATGTCATAAGCCATCAATCATCCCTCACCTCCAGTCCTGTCACGTAACAGGTAGCGATTCACATCCTGTATGTTAGTGTTAATGGTGGGGCCACTTGGAACGCTTCCTGGCGTCATGTTGGGATCATTCTCAGGGTCAATGTTCTGCAGACCTTTCCATGGCACCCCAGGGCAGAATTCTGAGAGAAAGGAAGAACAAAATTGGTTTTCCAGCATAAAATTCAAAGTATATAACAGGTGTTGGCAACCTTTTGGTCATGGAGTTCCATCTTTAATTTGTCTGGTTAATTACTGTGCCATCCCATACACATAAAAAAACATGACCAAGATCTATGCGGACCAGGCTCTATGGCTTGGCGGCCAAATCTATGTGATTTGCGGATTAGTTGCAAAGCTTAACCATCATAAAGTGAAAGTATATAATTTTAACTTGTGTCTAAGTCTTGCCAATTTAAACATTTAAGCAATTTTAAACCATTCAAGCGCAAGAAGAGGATAAAGAGAAGGAGTCTCATAACACTCATAACAGAAAGAAATCGCATGTGTAACAGTATATTGGATCCGCGCATTAGGTCTTAAAGGGACAGCAAAACACAACTTTAACAAAGATGAATCTATATTTAACTTATACAGTGAACACTTTGCAGTATTAATTTACACTTAATTATTATATTTATGTACCTGAAATCTAGTGCGCATTTGTTTACTAGTGCAGGCTATTTCTCACACTTTGTAAGTATTTAAAGCTCCTAATTTAATAAATCAGGCTGTGAGGAATCAGGCTATGATGATTGATTACCTCAAAATGCATGTTGGTATGAGGGTTTGAGGGACTTTATTCAAACGAAATACCTCTTTTGCTATTGCTTGTGTGCCAGTGTTTATGCCTTTGGGTGCCAGTGTTTATGCCTTTGGGTGCCAATGCTAGCATGTGTGCCATAGGTTGCCGATGTTTGGTCTACAATCACTATGACCAACGGCATATATTTTTTAAATTATAATATGCGACTGAAGCTTACCAGGAGGCCAGTTGATATTGGAGTTACTAGAAATTTTCTCATTGGGACCTTTGCCCTGTGTCCAGTTGTCTGGAGACACCAAGGATTCAGATCTTGACATCAGATTGTATGGGCTGAAGGAATCTTCCATGGTGCTCTTTCCGACAGGCACATGGGACTGAGCAGAAGAGACTGAACCTGAAACAAAAAAGCAATCTGTTTAATCTGTATATTCACAGGAGGTTTTACTCAAAAACATCATATAATAAAACATTTAGAGACTAAGCAACCAAACTCAGATATACAGTATATTATGATGCCCAATATATCTCTGAAAAAAATCCATCTTCAAAGATACAATCTGAATAATAAAATTCAAGATTACAGGCTTGAGCTTTTGTCCTCAGCTGAACTCACTCCAGTAAATTGCTGTGGGTTGGCTGGACTTACTGTTCAGGCAAGGTTTAGTGAGAACAAATGCCAAGGAAGGATAATATTTTAAAAGGCCCTGCTGACTCAGAGTAAAAATAACTCTGGAATGTCTGCAAGCACTTAACTTGAGAGAGAGTTTTGTCTGTCCTTTTGAAATACACAAATCTCAGAGACAGAAATTGTGACTCAGTGTCTGGAGTTTGATGTTTGATTAAAGATATTGCGAGTGAGTGAGTGACGTGACATGTGGCCAATATGGTGACCCATACTCGGAATTAGTGCTCTGCATTTATCTCATCCAAAGTGCACACACACAGCAGTGAACACACACACACACACACCGTGAACACACACCCGGAGCAGTGTACAGCCATTTTTTTGCTGCGGTTCAGCGAAGTTCAGATATTGGGCATCATAATATACTGTATATCTGCGGCGCCCGGGGAGCAGTTGGGGGCTCGGTGCCTTGCTCAAGGGCACCTCAGTCGTGGTCTTGAAGGTGGTAGAGAGCGCTATACATTCACTCCCCCCACCTATAATCCCTGCCGGTACGAGACTCGAACCCGCAACGTTTAGGCCACGACTTCTCCCCAAGTGGTTGCTGAGGTTTCATTGAATGTAATGTTGTTTGTGGAAGCAGAAGTCTTTTAAAGGATATTAGACCTAGAGGATATCATATGATTGTCTAGACATTACAGATTAGATTAGAAAAACGTATGTATGTCACAGCACAAAATCAAGCCCATAATATGTCTGGAGCAATAAATAAATTAATACCGTGCTTATTGAGGTTTGCCTCCATGTGCTGAGCGCTAGCTGACAGGGAATCTATGGAGTTTGAATGAGTCCACTGTGAGAGCCGGGACTGAGGCTGGGGGGGGTCTTTAAGAGATAGACTTCCCACCTCCATACAGTTTACATTCATGTTTGGGTTCAAACCAGCTACAGGGGGGCGACAAAGAGACAAGGAGATTAATGGACATTCACACACATAAACACAAGGCAAAAAAAAACAAAAAAAAAACATTGATCAAGATCAAAATAACTAAAAAAAACAAAAAAAAAACATTGATCAAGATCAAAATACCTAAAAAAAAAAAAAAAAAAAAACTATAGGTTGTCAATCAATGAATAAAAAAATTATCACATTTATTACACAATATTCCAATTCATTATTCACTTATATCAATATTTGTTGAGAAATGCCCCAATGAAGCCTCAAATGGAGAAGGGTCTGGCTGCAGCCTGGCGTTTGCACTCTCAGACGTGCATTCTCAGGCTTGCACTCTCAGACACTTGCACTTCCGCTAGCGACGTCACTTGCAGTCTTTTTTATTTTGTTCTATTTATTTATTCTTTTTGTTTGAATCTCTCAACATTTTACAACAGTAGCCAGGTGGTGAAGACAAGAAATCGACACAAATCGTGCATGTTGCCAATGGAGACAAGACGCTGTGGTGATTAAACGATTAAAACTAATTTAGTACTATAACGTACATTGTCCTGCAATTGTCCAGTTATTATGCCACATTAAGCGTTTTGCTTTATGGGAGGACAAGTGAAAGTTTGCGCATTGTGTTCATGGCCATCTGCTTGCCTTGTAGTACATTAATTGATAACTATATATCGAATTTGATCTTTTAATTGCACTTAATGTATCTTAATACATTACACCATGTTAAGTGTTTATGTTTTTCTACAGGAGGAAAACGCTTAACGAGAGACTTTGTGCATTGCGTTCATATTCTGCTGTTCTGTGGCCACGGATTTGCGGGTCTCGTCTTTTTCTTGCAGGACCCTGTATGTTATAGTACTAAATTAGTTTTAATCGTTTAATCACCACAGCGTCTTGTCTCCATTGGCAACACGCACGATTCGTGTCGATTGCAAGTGACCTCGCAGGTATCGGAGAGTGCAAGTGGCGATTGCAAGTGACTTCGTAATTTAGTTTCTTTTTTCTTGTCTTCACCACCTGGCTACTGTTGTAAAATGTTGAGAGATTCAAACAAAAAGTAATCAATAAATAGAACAAAATAAAAAATAAAAAAGACTGCAAGTGATGTCGCTAGCGGAAGTGCAAGTGTCTGAGAGTGCAAGCCTGAGAATGCACGTCTGAGAGTGCAAGCGCCAGGCTGCAGCCAGACCCTTTTGCCCAAATGAAGATAATTGAAAGGCATTGTTATGGCAAACAAAAAAATTATTTAAGTACAGGTAAAGGGACAAAATAAATTGCATTACATTTTTTATTGCATTGTTTTATACTTTTTTAAATCACACTAAATAAATGTTTTAAATTGACTATAATTACAAACAATGCTTTTATTACAATAAAGAAATCAGTGCAATTATCAGCTACTATTTAATTGTAATTATTTGAATAATTAAATGGTAACAAGGACATCTTAAAACAAAGTGTAATTTTTAATAGCATGTACTTATTCTAGGGTTATGGTTTGTCTTAGTCTTAGTTGCTTGTAATTCTGTATAATGTACTGGTATTACTACGGTAACATAAAATGGATCATAACATGGACATTGTAAAATAAAGTGAAAAGCATGTGTCCACATGAGGCTTGTTCTCTTACAGAGTGTATAAGGGCTGAAGGAGTTTGGAGAAGACTGCTGCTCTTTGGTTTGCAGGTCTGAGACGGAGATGCCTGAAGTCTGAGGGTGACCCGTGAAAGTGTCCAGGCTGGCCTTGCCAAGGTTTGGGTGCAGGCCAGTGTGAGAGGAAGGTGGAGGCTGCTGCTGTTTCATAAGCAGGGCCTGGGCCAGCTGACGCTGGTGCTGCTGGATCTGCTGCTGCATGTTTGTGATTGTACGTGCAACCTGTGTGAGAGGACGGAAACGATAATCATTTTCATTGTGTATGGAGGATTATTTGTCATAGTCATCAAAAGATAATTATGAACTAATACTTTAGGATTTAAATTACTGTAACTGTATAAATATCAGGGACAGTAAAATTGGAGTGTGTATGTGTCATACTTGCTGCTCTTGTTGTTTGATGGGACCAGAGACATTACGCTGAGCCTGCATCATTTGCTGCTGAATCTGCAAACGCTGATACGCCTAACAGAAAGAGAAAAAGATGCAAGGTGAGAAAGAGAGGAACATACAGAGAAATATAAAGTAATAAAAATAGAGATAGAAAGGTCACAGGGTCATTATCAGAACAGAAAGCACTAGCATCTCGCTCCCTGCAGATAGGCCAGTGGGTAGATGACAATCATTGGTATTCATGTGGAAACAGCAGAGCAGGAGAGTGAACTGTTTGACTCACCACATGCAGTTGTTGTAGTTGGTAGAGCAGGGTCATTTGTTGAGGATTTATTGGTGAGGTTAAAAGTGCAGGATTCAGTCCAATGTTTTTTGCCGCAAACTGTAAGAGCTGTGCTTGAACCTACAGAAAAAAGCAAAAACAAGCCGGTTTGTGCAAAACCTGATGATCCATGCTATCCACCATGATTTGAGAAAGTTTCAAAGAGAATCTTATGTGTTTTAGTGGAAGCAAGGAAATCTGACATTTTGGTCAATATCACAAAATTGCTTTTATTAAAGGGTTAGTTTACCCAAACATGAAAATTAGCCCATAAATTACTCACCCTCAAGTCATCCTAAGTGTATATGACTTTCTTCTATCAGACGAATCCAGTCGGATTTATATAAAAAATTGTCTTTGATCTTTCAAGCTGGTACTCAGCGGGTGTTGCATACATCAGTCCAAAAGAAGTTAAATAAAAAGCGCCCATCCATAAAAACGTCTCACACGGCTCCGGGGGGTGAACAAAGGCCTCCTGTAGCGAATCGATGCGTTTTTGTAAGAAAAATATCCTTATTCAAAACGTAATAATCACTTTAATGTAGCTTGCGCTCACTGTTGTAAACGGAAGCAGCTCCGGGCGGATGATGTATGAGGTCGGCTTTGCGCATGCGCCGCTCAGAAGTGACGAACGTGGAAGCGCAGGGGAAAGATCAAAACAAAGCAAGGTCACTAATTAGAAGTACAAAATGAGGATTTGTAAAGAAGAATGTCGGAGGATTTCGATAAAAGCCAAGAGGAGAATGGTTTTCCTTTGCTAAAGTAATGAAACTTTGCTTCCTTTGCTCCTGTTAACAAACGTTGGTTATCACGAGACACACCGGCACATGCGCAGCGCAGCGCTGACCTGATACGTCATCAGCCCGTAGCTGCTTCCGTGTACAACTGTTGGTGCAAGCTACATTAAAATGATTATTACGTTTTGAATATGGATATTTTACTTACAAAAACGCATTGATTCGCTAAAGGAGGCCTTTGCTCACCCCCCGGAGCCGTGTGAGACAATTTTTTTTATGGATGGGCACTTTTTATTTAACTTCTTTTGAACTGATGCATGCAACACGCGCTGAGTGGCATTAAACAGCTTGAAAGATCAAAGACAATTTTTAATATAACTCCGACTGGATTCGTCTGAAAGAAGAAAGTCATATACACCTAGGCAGGGCTTAGAAAAGTAAGCGTCGAGCCCTGCTAGGATGAGTAATTTATGGGCTAATTTTCATTTTTGGGTGAACTAACCCTCTAATGACATATACAATTCTAAATATACATAATTAATTTCACATCAGTGACACCTCCTGATGAAAATGAACAAAATTCAATTTTTGGACAAACTACCCCTTTAAGTTACATTTACATTCGATACCGCATATATTGTACAATGAAAATAATTCCAAACTATGCCACAGAAGAACAGTTGAAGTATTTTTTCCCATAACACTGAAGTTGATGGGGACCATTAACTGTTTGGTTACCCATATGCTTCAAAATATCTTCTTTTATTTACAAGTTGAGGGTGAGTAAACGATGACAGAATTTTCATTTTTGGGTGAAATATCACTTTAAGTAACAGCCCTGTAGTGTCTTATTTTTCTTCTGGTCTTATTATTGATGGAGTTTGGGCTCCTTGCCACTGTTGCCTTCTGGCTTGCTTAGTTGGGGTCTGGAAGACACTTAACTTTAAGTAATTTATCAATATGACTGCACTGACTGACACTATTGGATGAGAGCAATACATGAACTGAATTAAGCTGGATGATGGCACTATGGTTGTCTGTAGAGCTGCTTTACAGCTGAATCACATCTTGCAACATCGACACTGGCATTGAACTGAATTGAATCAACACTGAACTGACTCGAGCTGAATAACAACATTGCTGGATTTTGTAGAACTGCTTATAGCTGATTAACTTCACACTGTTATTTGAACTGACTTAAGCTAAATAATGACACTATTGTCTTTTAGGGTCTGTTTACACCTGGTCACTTCAAGCATTTTCTTTGATCAGATAGATATCCGATCGTGAAAAGACATGCAAAATGCCACAAATGAAACTGAAAGTAAGTTGTGGACGTTCAACACACAATAATCTTCATTAAAAGTAGTGAGACTAAATTATCTTACGCGTGCTGATGCCGCGCTCTCTCTAATTGCGGTCTTTGATCTTGAAATTAGCTGATGCAGCACATATCTGTTGCGTTGGTTGCTATGAACTCTGTTAAAATTGCATATAGCGCAGGAATTGAAGATCGGATTTATATCCATTTTGCAGAGACACATTTATGTGGCAAGTGTAAATGGAACCATTTTAACAATTCAGATTAATATCCGATCACTAAAAACAGATGAAGTGACCAGATGTAAACAGGTCTGCTTTAAAGCAGAATCTGAACTGTCTCCATAGCTGAGTTTCCATAACTTATTCTGCTATTTTCATCTATCTCTGAAGATGCTTTGACACAAAATGGATTGTATAAAGCACTACGGAAATAAAGGTGACTTGACTATTCTGACTAGATGATTGATTGACTGAATTTAAGAATTTGACAGAGATGCTACATATATTTGATAAGGTTAAAAAAATTTGCCATTAGAAACGTAAAAAATGCCCTTGGAAATTTAAGAGGGCAAATATTGCCCCTTAATGGAGAAGTTAATTTGTCACAGATGCAGGCACATTGGAATTTGAAATAATAGGTGCAATTTGTACCTGAGGGGTGAGAAGCTGAGGCACTTGAGCACGTAGAGTAGGCTGGGCGGAGCTAAGAGGTGGCACTGGTAGCTGAGGGGGCGAGGCCTGCTGCTGTATGACCCGAGTTTGTGCTGCTCCGTGAGTGCCGAACATTCCATTCTGCATCTAGAAAACAAAGAGAGTGGTGGGGATCAATACAAATGAAATGCTTTTATATACTCTAACAGGCTGGATACACTTAACAGGGGAAAAAAATTAGATAAATTGCAGCTAAAATGTAACAAAATCTCTCTTACAATGCAGTCTCTTAAAAAAATAATTATGTGCTTTTAACATTGACCTGAACACAACGTCAAATAATTTTGCCACTTTCAGATTAAAATGAACAATTAAAATAAATAAATAAATATTGATTTGATATAAATAAAACATAGACGGAAGAGTCAGTCATGTTTCAGTGTTTCCATATCTTTAATTATAAATGACAAATAACTTAATTTCACCACTCCAGCCTTAGTGGCTTTTTAACAACACTTTTCCAAAAAAAAAAAAGGGGGGGGGGTAGGGCATTATACTAGACATTGCAGCTTCATAGGTGCATCTAAATTTAAAACTCTTGTGTGCTATGCCCTTTGCAGATATTTTACAACACTCACCTGTCTGTTGTTCAAGTTTTGCATGGACAGGCCAGAGGAGATTCCACCCAATCCGTGGCTAGGGAGGCTGCTATTGGCCAGTGGGAGTTTGAGGCCAGGAGAAGGCATAAACGGTGAGGATGAAGCATCATCTGACAGCCTACCATTCTGAGAGACCAGAAAATACTTTGCAAAAACTAGTAGTAAAATTTACCTAGATCAAATTTCTCTCTACTCCAGTCCAGAGAATTTCTTCTAAAAAAAGTTTGAGAAAAAGCTATACCTTGTCCAAGAAGGGGGCACGATCCAGTGAGGGGTCTTTGGAGAGGTTTGTGGGTCGGCACACTATAGACTTATTCATTCCATTACTGTAGTCTGACATGCCCATCCCCCGTTTGTCCAATTCAGTTTTCTTCTCCAACAAAGCGCCTGAGGAAAGGTAAGTACATAATCAGTGTTCTAGACCAAGATCATATGACTCGCTGTATGTCTGTCTGCTGTTATGGGTTAACTTCAAAGTGTACTACGTACTCATGGCCTGATCCAGATTCATATTGTTGCTCTTTAGGGCTTCTTCTGCAGGATCCTTCTGTACCAGGTAAAATAAAAATAATTGTTATGTTAAACAGCATTTATTTGACATATCTTGTTAATGATTTAAGCAATCTTTTCAGAGTACATTTTTATGGTTTTAACATACTGGAAAACCCATATCTGTAAGCTGCTTGATAAGTCTGGTCATAATCCAAACATCATCCTGCTTGTTGGAGACCTTGCCCTGTAATGAACAAACAACAGCAATATTACATATCAAAGAGTGAAAAATTTAAGGGGGTCTGAATACTTTCCGTACCCACTGTATATATAAATATAGACTAGTATTCATAAACAAAAATAAAATGTAAACAGTTTCTTAACCACACTGTAAGCATGTGTCATTGCACAATAGCTTCATGGCTTTAAACAGCCTACCCTTTGTGGGCCCTTCTTGGATTGACTCCAGGAGTTACAAGAGGAGTCTTGGGATGTAGGACTGCTCCACATGTCACCATCATCAGCATCCCATTGGCCAGTGTTCATGCCAATCTCTTCCCCTCCTGATCCCCAGCCATCTTGCATAGATTTGGGACCTGACGAAACACAAATGGTCAAGACTGCTCATAATCAGGGCCGTGACCACCATATACATTTTAATCGATGTTTAGATTAGTGGATGACCAACATGGTTGACAAAATTATTACATTTGGTCTGCCCAATACTGAATATATTGTTACACGTTGTTTATCAAGTATGATCCACAGAAAAACCTTAAAGGTGAAGTATGCAATTTCTGTGGCACCAGGGTCACCAAGCGAAACTGCAAACATAATGACAATTTTCACACAAGCTTCCCAAACACTACCACTTTCTGTCACTTGTTGGACAAACAGATAGCCCTGCCCCGATCCCATGCCACTGGTTGAGTATTTCCATGTCAGGCTGGTTGAGATGCTCAAGTTAATGGAGCAAATTTTTTTTTTAAATCCCAGAGAGCCACAAAGTGTATATTTTATGATACGAATAACTTACTTCAAGTTGTCTCAGCATGTAAGATGGTATAACATGAAGTATTTATCAGAAAAAAATACTAACTTCAAATTTAAAGTGAGGTAATGCAAACAGTACTTGACGTACACCAGAGGTCAGTGTAGTTTAACTTTATCATCAAATGGCAACAAAAAGGAATATGAATTACATATTTAAATACAGCAAATTTATGTATCAGCAATGTCTTAGTTTCTAGCAATGTCCATAATAGCGAGTGCTTTAATATGAAAAAATTTGTTCAATTTCATTACCTTCCTGACAGGAGCCTGATCCAGCAGGTGCATTTCCTCTGCCATAAAGTCCACCATTGGAGTCATGGCCACCTTCACCCCATCCCCCACAGCCCCTAGAGGACTGGCCCCAAGCTGAAGTTCCATTGTTCACAGAAGTGTTAGAATTGGCTGGCTCACCCCATGAAGTGGGTTCTGTGTTTGGCTGTACATTAGGGAGCTCTCCCCTGCCTGCTAATTAAAATACAGAAAATAAAATAATTTTTTATATTTAAGGATTTTTATGTCCAAATAATCAATAGATCGATTATCAAAATAACTGCCTTACTTGTTTTGTATAATGCAAAAAAAGCTTAACTGAGTAAGTGCACTGCATCAAATAAAGTGATCAAATTATTTATTACTAACTGAAAACTTGTAGTACAAACAGACACTAAATTCACACTTGTAGAGAAATAAAGATATCATGGATCAAGCTCTCAGAAATATGAAAAAAATCAAACTTTAAATATCAATATCCTAAATTATCCCCCAGTGTTGCAAGAGATGGACACACACACACACACACACACACACACACACACACACAAACGGGTTGATAACAGGGCACCTAGGCCTAATTCCTGGCTCAAACCTGAACCAGCTAGCAGGGGAGGGGCAGCAAAACGCACACTTCGGCATCTTAACTGGTGGAGGTTTTTTTTTTTTTTTTGACAGTGGACAACAGGTATGGTGATAACCTGACCTTCAACAATCAAAGCATATTTTATTAATGCTTGTCAGATGTACAGAGGACTAAAATTAGCTAAAATTAAGAGACAAATATATGCATTCTCTTACCTGGGTTGTCCATGGGCATTCTGTTGAGAGGAGATTCACCTTGATTTGGTGAGCCATTGTTGTTGCTACCACTGACATGGTTCTGAGTAGGACCTTGGCTGTGGTGTTGGTGAGGATTGCTATTGTTGTTTGGCCCAGTGAGGCTATTACTGTTGCTGGTTCCCGGATGATTTTGGGAGTTATTCCTGTCCCACATGTTTACACTCTTACTGTAAGCACTGGGGTCACCCCAGGTGGAGGTCCCATCATCAATTTCCATTTTGCGACGAATAGAAGAAGGAGAGGGTTCTTTCCAGCCTGTGGCCTCATCTCCTGGATCCTGTCGGCCTCCTGATGCCCAGCTAGAGTTGCTCTGTTTCACAGAATTTGGGCCATCCCATGACCCTATGCATCCAGATCCACCATTGCCACATGTGGATTCCTGAAGTTTTCCACCCCAACCTTGGACTGAACCATTGGAATGTTGACCATCACCCCAACTACCACCCTGTGCTGGTGCTGCTTTACCCCATCCTTTCTGGGTTTCTTTCCAGTTTCTGTTGTCAGGTTCCCAAGAGGAACTTCCAGAGCCATTCTTCCGCATTTCTGAAGGGTCACTCCACTCTTCACTATTCCCACTGCCAGTACTTCCCCAGCCTGAGGAAGTTTTGTTTCCATCACCCCAACCTTGTGTTTTCTTCTGAGAAGTACCATCATCCCAGCTAGGGGACTTTTCTTCAGCCCAAGATTGGCCATTACAGCCATTGGTATTGGGACCTTCAGCAATACGATCACCCCAGCCACATACTGATCCATTAGGAACCTTTTTATTTGCAGGTGGTTCCCCCCATCCACTGTTAGGCTGAGCAGAGGCTGGGACTGATCCTCCCCAGCCTGCATTTGGCATAGCTCTGCAAGGTCCCTCACTCTTGCTTGTCTCCATTCTAGGAGGTGCACTGACGTTGGGACAGGCACATCCAGAAGGAGATGGTGCAGGTCCAGCTGAAGGTGTGTTGGAGGAAGACCCCCAGACCTCAGTTCCTGCACCATTCTTTTTGTTTGGACTTTCTTCCATTTCCCAAACAGTGTGTTGGCGAACTGGAGTCTGTCCCCAGCCTGTGTTACAAATAACACGTGGGTCCAAGTCCTGCCTTGGGAGCAAAGGGGCCAAATCATCACTTGAGGACCTCTCTCTTCTTCTTGGGTGGCCCTCACTACTATCCCTGCTGCCCTCACTTGCTGGAGTATCAGGGCCCCAGGAACTCATATGTTCCTGGGAAGGACCATCATTAACATCCCATCCTGTACCTTCAGTGCTTGGTTGTTTGCCCCAGTCACCCCAGCCACCACCACTGCTAGCTCCTCCTTGCCCCCAAGAGGAAACGCCTGCAGAATCCCAGCCTGAGTCCTTTGATTCTCCCTTTTTGGCATCTCCTTTGCCCCAGAAGGCAGTTCCGTCTTCGCTGGCAGGCTCAGTTGCTGACTGACTGAGGTTTCCTCTCCAGCTGTTCACTGGACTCATTGGCTCTGGTTTAGTGTTATTTGGTCCATCATTTTTAAGGTTAGGAGGTTTCATGTTGAAAGATAAATTTGTTGGTGACTGATGCTGTTCTGGGATATCCGGGCTGCCCCATGCACAGTCCCCTACAAGGTTTCCACTGACACAACCAATGCTACCATTTCCATTAGTGCTGTGAGGTGGTGCCACTCCTCCTTGGCCACACATACTAAGCGAAAGTGGATTTGAGCAAACCATGCTACTTGGGCCTGACCCTACCCCAGGCCCCTCATGTCCAAGAGCTGGCCAAGCAGTAGGGTTGGCACTGGGATTTAGGTTCAGATTAGAGGCACCCCAGTTGGACTGCCCTCTACTGCCCATGGACAAGTCAATCTTTCCCTCTAAGACCCAGCCCCTGGTAGGGCCACTTTGACTAGAGACCATACTAGAAGATAGATTAATGCTGGCTTTGCTGATTGGGTAATGACCCTGCTGGCTAGCTCCTGTAGCCATAATAGTGCTGCTACTGTTGCTGACAACCTCTGATGTGCGTTCAGTGTCCAAGGTGCATTCTGGTGTCTGGTGGCTCTTGCCGTATGTATTGGAAGGCCAAGTGTTGGTTTTGTTACAGTTAATAATCACTTTATCCCGGTTGCTGCTGTTGTTTTTGCTGACTGGGATGCTCCAAAGACAATTCTCATGCTGGTCTCCCTGTCCACTTTGATGGGGAAGTTCTGCAAAACAAATACACAGGGTGGATTTTATTAAAGCAAAAACAGATAAAAATGTACACCATTTATCTTAAAATAAAATCAAGGGATATTCATTTTTTTCATTTTAGCATCTCCATCACTGAAAGGGAAACGGAGGTGTAGCAGTGTTCATTTACTGGAATGAATCCAAGACAAGCCCGTCATTCATCATTCCTTGTGGTCTGCCAAGTCCCCACAAAAATGAAGCTTCACCAGCATGTTCCACGGATACTCAAGAGGATGCACACTAAACCAAGATGTACAAGTTTCTCTCTCACACACACAGCTTTACTTCTCTATAATCAATCATGAGACAGCAGGTAATCGATGGTGTGTAAATTATGGTAGAGAGCAGAAAGAGGGCACTGATCTACAATGCAAAAGCAAACTTAAAGGGGCATGTGGCAGCTATATTATTCACTGCATAAATCAAATATGGTGCCCATGACTAAACTAATGTTTAGTTAATAACATGTACATTTTTATCCATTTCCTTGGTGAGTGCCTTTTTAAGCAACTAGTGTATTCTTTTGTAAATTAATTTAAAAGCTGAGGTGGAACAGTGTTCACTTACTAGAATAAAACCAAGACTTTAAAAATAATTTTCTGTATCAGCTCAAACAGATGTGGGGTTTATGATATTGCCTGGCCACAATACTACCCAGTCCCTCAGAATGCAGTTCTTCCATCTATACACTTATCTCCTCTTTTTGTGTAACCTTATCACACAGGCCTGTCAGGCTATAGTGCATTTCAACATCAACCATGCAACCACTGCTTAACTTAGCATTATCAACAAAGAAACAACTGAGCTGAAATGTCATTAGATCGACTTGGCACCATTGGCACAACTGCAAGATTTGAATAACCTGACATCTTAGGTGTAGTGTTTTCATATCAACAGAAAAGCTGATATGTTTGCGGAACAACATGCCAAAAGTAGTGATTTTGAACATGGCAAAGAACGTAACCAAATGTTTATTTCCTGTTTTAGTTTTTTTGATGGCTCAGACAATCCAGCAACTTATTCTCCTGTAGCCAGACACTCTCAGGGACGCCATTTTATCAGAGCTGAAATGCAGCCAAGAGAACAAAGCTGCTGTCTACAATTCTGTCTTTCTTGTTTTCATTCCCTTTTTCACTTTCTCCTCATACACCCTCCTCTACTCACTCTTGTTATTAGTCACGTTCTTTCTCCCTACAGCTTTTTCCTTTCACCTTGTTACTTGACCATCATGGACAAACAAAACAAAACAGTAGGAAGTGGGTGTTTCTATACCTCTACAGCCCTGCCAGCGAAGACCATGTCAACTAGACAAACCCTAGAGACAGATCCACTGTGAAGACCTCGTCGGCCACTGGCACAAGACCACGAGAACCAGACGAGTCCTCTGCTCAATCAGACGTGCGTTGCAGCCTGGAATTACACCACACCATGCTGGTTTCGTCTGGCCAGAGGAGAACTGGCTCCCCGACTGAGACTGGTTTCTCCCAAGGTTTTTATTTTTCCATTTCTGTCACCAATAGAGTTTTGGTTCCTTGCCACTGTCACCTTTGGCTTGCTTAGTTGGGGACACAATTTCTGGCAACACTGTTGACTTGACTGCACAGACGCTATTGGAAGAGAACTGAACTGAGCTGGACGATGACATCACTGAATCAACAATGAACTGACTTTAACTGATAATCTGACAGTTTTCAATTGAGCTCTTGCATTATCAGCACACATTTTTCCTGTTTAACACTGTACAGCTGCTTTGACAATCTGTACTGTATAAAGCGCTATATAAATAAAGGAAAAAAATACCTAGAGAGTGGCTCCACATTACTAGCCTCAAAAAAGCAAGCAAGAGTAAGATGCTGTGACCATTCGACACCAACTTACTTCTGCAACTACGAGTCTTTATGCAGCATGCTGCCTCTGCTTGTAGTACCTCAAACTGAACATTAATCTGCTGAACAATTACTTGTATATTTGTTTTTCATCCTGGTGAATGACCAGAACGGGGAATTTCCAAACTTTGGAAAATAACAGCTGACCCCCCAAAAAAAGAAAGAAATAAAAAAACGGAGATGTTTACCTACAAATTTAGATTTTCTTAAAACATTTGCTTTAATTCAGTCTACAATTACAGCTTTCCAGTCCCAGACTTTCTCTAGCCAAAGTCTCAATGACGTAAAAGACTGTGCTTTTGTCTGAAAATAACTTCCTTGCATACTAATACTGTTCTCTGGATCAAAGGCCTCACTTCTTCCAAATAGTGGAATGGCAAACATGTTTTAAAAGCGCAGCAGTCATGTTTTCCACTTGTCAAAGTCAGATCACAGTGTTCTTTTAGAAGGGCGCTGAGAGAAAGGAGAAAGAAATAGACTGAGTGAAAGAAAAGAGAGAGAGAGAGAGAGAGAGAGAGAGAGAGAGAGAGAGAGAGAGAGACCTAGATGGGTATCAGCTGGGGAGACACTGTGCTAATGAAGCCACAGAGGGGGCTGGCATGCGAGACAGGGACCACCTCTAGTTTAGACACAGATGAGATCATATCTGTAACATAAGTTAAGCACCACCCTGCTAATTTAGCAAGTCCATGCCTTTATAACTGTCTCAATAATGTCTGTTCTATAACTAATCAATTCTAACTGCATGACTACAGTATACAGCACTTATATTGACAAATTCCAAAATTGTGATTTGAACTGTTAAATTATTTATATTTAACATATTTCTGTTGCTTTAGATATCTTAAGACTAAACTACAAAAAGGTATTAAAATCACATTGAAATAGCAGCTCTCAAAACTTGTACTGCATACATTCTGCTGACTGTTTTTGAGTACAGCAATATATCTAATGTAAATGCTCTAAGAAATGTGTCTGATCAGGGTCATGTAAAACGAAACCATATAGGGCTTCTCTACGACTGATTTATTTATTAATTATTATTAAAGGGAAACCACTGACTAATCACTTATGAAAAAATGTAGTTCTGCACATCCCAAAATTAAACCTTAGCTTTTGCAGTTCAAAAGGTCATTTCAAATAAACAAATAAACCCTGTTCTCTGCTTAACTTGGATTTTTGATGGTATTTGAATCCCAGAAGCACATATTTCTAAAATATTAATTAGCAGAAAATGAAATGCATATGAAACAGCGAAGACAATAACGACTCAAGAGTTGACAAAGCCATTACTAGGCATGAAACAGCTGGTGAGCCCCTGATCCCAGGGATTCCCCTCTGTCCAAGCTCTGCTCTTCCACCTGCCATTAAACCAGATTGGAGTGAATCGCAAACACTCTCAGTCATCAACCAGAGGGATGTAGGGGAGGGGGCCAGTAAACAATAATTGCAAAAAACACTTGAGACAGAGTCCCTCAACCTTGCCGCTCCCATGACCTCGGGCTTAGAATGAGACTTAAGAGGTCAATGCCAGACTTGGTCAGGGTGTAGCAGGGTGGGGGACACAATCCCGCCCTCGGCCTTTAAATCATAGCCACTCTACACTTCTACATCCCAACTGGGCCATGAGGAGGAATACAATCTCTCTATTAAGACAACTGGAGATGTAACGATTCCCTCAACTCACGATTCGATTCATGATTTTGATTTCACGATTTGATTTGATTCACAATTTTTTTTTTTTTTTTTTTACAAAATTAGATTAAGACAAATTATAAATTAAATGTGTCCTCTTATTATTGCTTGGACAAAATGCTGCATGTTTCTTTGTGAAATTGAAATATAACCCTATAATAATATACTAATATAGCACTTGCATATTACTGCTCTTTTGTTGGTTTTGATTGCTTCTGTTGTCCTCATTTGTAAGCCGCTTTGGATAAAATGACAAAATTTAAATATAATGTAAAAGTAAATAACAAAACTAAATTGAAATTTTAATACAAGCCCCAAATCAAATAAGTAACACAAATAAAATAAATCTCTTCATATAAACAAAATAAGGCTTTTATTTAAGTATACATAAAAAATATCTGCATGAAAGCGGAGCTGAATGAGATGCAGATTCACTCTCTGCCAGCAGGTGACGCTTAAAGCATTTCCTTGATTTCCGCTATAAACAAAGCAGTGCTGCACTTATATGCAACTTTAATATGCATTATACAGAGTCAAGATCAAAAGAAACATTACCATCTTAACTTTTCTAAAGTCAGTAAGTTCCTCTCAGACATACATTCATATAAATCCTACCCCTAATTGAATTGCGATTTGTTTAGCATCTCAACCGATTTGTATCATCACATATTTGAATCGATTTTCAACCGGCTCGTGGTTAATCGTTACATCCCTAAAGACAACAAATGATAAAAAAATACCACAATTCATCTCTATTCACAGTAAGAAGCCTATGAAAATAAACATCTTAGTCTCTCCTTCAAAAACAGAACATGATTCTCACCCGTGTGCCGTTTGCTGGTGGGCGTCTCGGGAGGGGAGATGACCCCGGACTGAGTGCAAGCAGAGGTCGGGTTCAGAGCGCCTGTAGGTAAAGGTTGACCCCTCTTCAGTAGCTGCCTCTGCTCCTGCTGTCGGAAGCGTGGAGGAACCTCTCTGGGCACATATCGGGGACTGGGCTGCTGTAATGGAGGTAACTGCTGTTGTAGGGAATTACAAGGGCTACGCTTGCCATTGCTGGTGGTGGCAGCAGAGGGTACAGGCAGGTTCGGGGTCAGAATGGGGCTGGAAGGGATGCTGGGATTGGGTTTAACAGAGTCTGGCACTGCAAGAGAAGGGGAAATTTAAAGAAAAAAGTTTAAATTTAGATAAATTAAGTGATAGAAATAAGTGTCAATATATCAAACTACAATAAAACTGCAATCATCTTATTCATAGCCTTTGTCAGATTTTTTAAGCTGCACCACAGATTTTTTTTTTCATTAAAAATGAACAAAATTAAATTATTTAACGAGTACATAAAAAAAATCAGGTTATAAAAATTTATACTTTGGTAAGATTCACTATGGTAAGCCTAAATAATTTACATTTCGAGCTGTCAAGTCAGATTTCAAATTTTGTGCCTATGTCATCCAATATTGTTTATGTCAAGCCCATGTGCACAGAAGACAGTCCGACTACAATAGCATGTAGCATGTGTAGATGCAGCTTGTTGTTACAACAAGTAGTGTTGTTTCAACTAGTCAACTAGCTAGCATTTAACATGACTAATTCTGAACAGCAACCCTGGATGACCTTTTGGGGAATCACTCTTTCAAAATAAAAAGAATACTTGAACTCCAGAGAGTCAAAAGGGGAAAGCAACAGAGCCTGTGTAAAAAAAAAAAAAAACTCTTCTGAACCACAACTGCAGAAATGATTCTTAATTACTCAGATGACACACTTTCTCATATATGTTTTGCTGGAAATGTTTTTTATGGTCTAAATTAGCTTTGATATGGTGATCATATATGAAAATCTTGACATTAGATTTCCTTGGCATATTCGTGAGAATTCATGAAAGAAACATCAACATCTGTTTCATGAAAGAATCATTTTGATGATCATTTCAAAGAAGCATTTGAGCAACTTTGTTAAATGCTCTCAATAATTTGCTGACGAAACAAACTGATCCAGTTCTTAATATTAACTGACCAACTCAATGTACCAGATGCACTGGTTAAAGGGATAGTTCACCCAAAAAAATGAAAATTCTGTCATGAACTAATCTTCATGTCATTCCAAACCTGTGTCTTCCTTTTTCTGTAAAACACCAAATAAGATATTTTGTGTTAGCTGATTTTGTCCATACAGAAACAGTTAATTTGGTCGATTGGGATTTTGTGATAGAATTTTCATTTTGGGGTTAATTATTCATTCCTTAATTATTCCCTATTTAATTCACTGGAAAGTAGGGATGGACGATATGGCCAAAAAAATTATCATGATAACATTTTTCATATCAGTCGATATCGATAATTTACATTTACATTTACATTTAATCATTTAGCAGACGCTTTTATCCAAAGCGACTTACAAATGAGGACAATAAAAGCAGTCAAAACTGACAAAAGAGCAACAATATATAAGTGCAAATGACAAGTCTCAGTTAGCCTAACGCAGTACACGTAGCAAGGTGTATATATATATACATATATATTATACACACACACACACACACACACACACAAAGAAAGAAAAACAAGCAGATAGAATAGAAAAAATAGAAAGCTAGTGTTTGTTTTTTGTTGTTGTTTTTTTTAAATAAAGAACAAAAAAATGAAAAGATAAATATAGATAAAATAGAATTATAACAGAATAGAAAGTGTTAAAGTTAGAGGGTCAAATAAAGGTGCAACAGATGTGTTTTTAGTCATTTCTTGAAGATGGGTAAGGACTCAGCTCCTCGGATTGATTTGGGCAGGTCATTCCACCAGGAGGGAACAGTTAGTGAAAAAGTATGTGAAAGTGATTTCCATCTAAAAGAGGCACAATAATACGCTGTTCACTAGCAGAACGCAAGCTTCTGGAGGGCACATAACTCTGAAGTAATGCATTTAGGTAAATGGGTGCAGAGCCAGTGGTGGTTTTGTAGGCAAACATTAATGCCTTGAGTTGACAGGAGAATCTGGTGGTTCACCATATCAAAAGCAGCAGACAGATCCCGCAAAATAAGTATAGAAGATTTGGAAGCCGCTCTTGCCAGTCTTAGGGCTTCAACAACTGAAAGCAAGGCAGTCTCGGTCGAATGTCCACTTTTGAAGCCAGATTGGTTGCTGTCCAGGGGGTTGTTCTGTGTGAGAAAGGCTGAGACTTGGTTGAATACAACTCGTTCAAGTGTTTTTGCAATGAAAGGTAAAAGGGAAATTCTCTAAAAGAGTTGGGTTAAGAGTGGGTTTCTTAAGAAGTGGGGTTATACGAGCCTGTTTAAATGTTGAGGGAAAAACACCAGTGTGAAGGGATGTGTTAATGATAAGTAACGATAAGATTAGTGATAATTATCACGATAAATTTCAAATCTTTATTTCTTTCAAGTTTAAAGGCAGATTTTTGCTCCTAAGTGAAAGTTGTATAAACCAGACCATTAATTGTGGTTTTAAACTACTCTTTATAGTCAGAACATGACAAACACTTCACATTTTTGAATTCTTTACACTTTTCCAGTCATTTTTCCTTAACAAAATAAACGTCAATATAAAAAAATTAATTTCTTTGTATCTGCATGTTCTAATGAGTAATATTGTTTCAAATCATGAAACAGGTTTGTGTTGCCTGACTTTGATGACGTGTATCTTCAGCACAGTTTGCAGTGCAGGCTGCAATATTAAAAATATTATGTATTTTTGTCTCTTAGAAATGCACATTTGACAGTAGCTTGAGTTGACAGTAGTAGTAGCTTGAGTTAGGATGCATATGTAAATTTATGTTCATTATCAAAAACAGTAACATCTGTAATTGTAACAACCTCATTTTTATATGGTGAAATTTAATTATTCTGACTATGTTTTATTAAAATTAACCATTGGTCTTCCATAGTAGCATACAATTACACTGAACAAAATTATGAACGCAACACTTTTGTTTTTGCCCCCATTTTTCATGAGCTGAACTCAAAGATCTAAGACTTTTTCTATGTACACAAAAGGCCTATTTCTCTCAAATATTGTTCACAAATCTGTCTAAATCTGTGTTAGTGAGCACTTCTCCTTTGCCGAAATAATCCATCCACCTCACAGGTGTGGCATATCAAGATGCTGATTAGAACAGCATCCATCCCAAACATGCTCAATGGGTGACATGTCCGGTGAGTATGCTGGCCATGCAAGAACTGGGATGTTTTCAGCTTCCAGGAATTGTGTACAGATCCTTGCAACATGGAGGAGGACGACGAGCATGCAGATGAGCTTCCCTGAGACGGTTTCTGACAGTTTGTGCAGAAATTCTTTGGTTATGCAAACCGATTGTTGCAGCAGCTGTCCGGGTGGCTGGTCTCAGACGATCTTGGAGGTGAAGATGCTGGATGTGGAGGTCCTGGGCTGGTGTGGTTACACGTGGTCTGCGGTTGTGAGGCCGGTTGGATGTACTGCCAAATTCCCTGAAACACCTTTGGAGACGGCTTATGGTAGAGAAATTAACATTCAATTCACGGGCAACAGCTCTGGTGGACATTCCTGTAGTCAGCATGCCAATTGCACGCTCCCTCAAAACTTGCGACATCTGTGGCATTGTGCTGTGTGATAAAACTGCACATTTTAGAGTGACCTTTTATTGTGGCCAGCCTAAGGCACACCTGTGCAATAATCATGCTGTCTAATCAGCATCTTGATATGCCACACCAGTGAGATGGATGGATTATCTCGGCAAAGGAGAAGTGCTCACTAACACAGATTTAGACAGATTTGTGAACAATATTTGAGAGAAATAGGCCGTTTGTGTACATAGAAAAAATCTTAGATCTTTGATCATTGTATTAATCTCAATACAATGGAAAGAATGTAACTATGGTAACTATGCTACGCTTCACACTTGTAGCATCTGCGTAGAATCATGCATGATCTTTGGGGTTTTATGGCTTAAGAGTTATTAAATCCCTTATATCCACAACTGATTGTCTCTGTTTGCTGCTCACAATTCGAAGTCAATGAATGTTTGAACCCTTGCTACATTTGC
The DNA here is from genome assembly GCF_001515645.1 of Sinocyclocheilus grahami. NCBI lineage: Eukaryota > Metazoa > Chordata > Actinopteri > Cypriniformes > Cyprinidae > Sinocyclocheilus > Sinocyclocheilus grahami. The sequence continues at coordinate 223,417 of NW_015505327.1, read as the reverse complement.
TAAATTACTGCTAGCACTGCATAAAGAAGGAACAATTATTCTTCCTTGGCCAGGAAAATAATCTTTCCTTGAATTGATAAATGATTATATTGTCTGCTTGGTGGACGGACAGATCAAGTAATTTTAATATTGATTCTGCTACAGTTAATTCGAAGATATAATCTAAATATTTATCCTTACGACTAATCATAACCAGTTATGATTAGTCGTAAATATTTCCATTTTGAGCTTGATTTACTACACACTGGATCTCACAGCACTGTTTACTGTCGTGTGACTAAGACTCATCAGCGAGTGAGATGAGTTTCTGGGGCCCGTTTCAATAAGGAGGTTCAACCAACTCTGAGTTGAAACTTGAACTCTGAATTAACTTACCCTGAGATGGGAAACTCTGAGTTTTCGGGTTCAGAACAGCTGAATTGAATAAGTTAAATCGACTCGGAGTAGGTTGACTCTGAGTTTAGCACGTGCACCACAACTATGAAAAGCCATGATCAATGGAGCTCCGAAATTATGATTCACCATGGCAACAACAAAAAGACATCTGCATACTTCCGAGTCAATACGTAACTTTAATTCTTAATCAGTTATAATATCAACGGTAAAAAGTGGCAGAATGGTAAATTATTGAAGCAATATTAACTTACATGGTATCCTACAGGCAAAAGAAAAGAAAAAATAACAAAATAAAAGAATGAAGTATAAAAACATAATTCAATCAAGGTAAAGCTTTAAGCATAAAAGGTTCATGAGTGTAGGCTACATAACTTTACAAGCATTCGATATATTAAATATTTATCATTCAGCGTCTATTTCAGTGCGCAGCAGCTTTTTCCACATAGTCTAATGCTCTTTTCACAATTAAATGTTCTCTAATCCAAACTGTTGCATTTCTTAATTAGAGTAATTAAATTAACATTTGACTTCTACTCAGCCAACAGCAAGAAGGTTTGCAAAATAATGAAGAACAGATCAAGAGAAGTTGGCCACAATACCAAGTATTGGAAGAATATTAAAATCCAACAGGAAAAATAGTAACTGTTGCTTCTTTATTTGTAGGAAATAAAGATGACCAAATAAAATTAACAGCTGTAGTGGTGGTTACCGCATATATCTCGAACTACCCTTCCATCTGGCATCCTTCCATTCCATGCAATAATCAGCTTCATTTTCGATGGGTTTGTGCTCAGAAAACTACACAAATATTATGAGAAAGAGCGTGAGAGCGAGACACACTTTCCTCACCGCTCTGCATAGAGCGGCCTTACTAATGTGCTCTGCATCCCTGATGTTATATAGAAAACTACCATTTAAAATGGTATCGCTCAAATAAATCCTCATCTACAGGATTCAGTATAAAAGGAAAAGCCGTTTTGGTCACTTTCAGAGTGTCTGCATGATGAAAATATGTGCAATGAATGAATGTACCAGCACTGCAAAAAAAAAAAAAATGCTTTTCTAAATTAGTATTTTTAAGGCATAAGGTATTTAGTCTTTTATGTGTATTTAACTTTGTTGAGGGCTTCCTCGACTGAAGCACGACCCTCAGATCGGGCTTCGCCTTAGATGTTGCGGGGGAGTATGAGAGGCAACACTCAACTTTTGAACCTCCCTGTATGAGGAGCTGGTACACGGACTGGGGCTGCTCCCGCCCAGCAGCACCCAGAGCTAGAGAACGGCGAGGGAGAAACCGCTGGAACGCCGCCGCCTGTTTACGAGCCTCCTGGTATCTGTCGACGACGGAGTTGACGGCGTTGCCGAACAGACCAGAAGGCACAAGCGGGGCGTCCATGAGGAAGACCCTGTCTTTCTCCTTCATATCAGACAGGGTCAACCATAAATGTCTCTTCGCTGCCACGAGAGCTGACATGGACCGCCCAATGGCACGGGCGGTCTCCTTAGTGGCGCGGAGAGATAAATCAGCGGTTCTCCTCAGTTCTGAAATATCATCTGCTTTGACTTCTTCACCTTCGTCTAGCTCTTTAAGCAAGTCTGCTTGGTATGCCTGCAACACAGCCACTGTGTGCAGACACGCACCAGCCTGACCTGCTGCTGTGTACCCCTTGTCCACCAGTGCTGAAGTGGTTCGCAGCGGCTTGGAGGGCAAGACCGGAGCGTTTAGAGACGATGCCACATCGGGAGAGAGTTAGCTCGCGAGCGTCTGTTCTACCCGGGGCATCGATCTATAACCGCGTTCACCCAACCCCGCCACATTGCCATAATAATCATAGGCGGGGATGAATAAGCGGGCCGAGAATGGTTTCGCCCACGACAGAGGTGGCATGCATGTGTATATTTAAGAAAAATATGATTATATATGAAATATATTTATATATGATATAATTTATATGAATATAAATGTATATACGTAAATACAGTACATGTAAATATTTTCAAAATATATGCTGTATGTGTGTCTTTATATATACATAATAAATATACACAGTACACACATATATTATGTAAACAAAAACTTTTAGTTTGGAAGCGATTAATCGTTTGACAGCACTAATATATATATATATATATTCTGTCTAAGCTCTATTGTGCAGTGCATCTCAAAACATCTGGAAAAGCTGCATGCTGCAACAATATCCCTGTGCCAGCCTAAGCGTGATTTTCTGGGTAAACAATACACAGGAGGGCCATCTGGGGCAAGGTTCTTTGAGAAGCTTACACACAATGCTCAGGAGAAAAGAACAGGATTAACATCAGCCTCAAGCACTGAGCAGCTCAGGGCACAGTTACTGTAACTCACCCAAGGCTTTTGTTTAAAGACAGACACAGTACGAAGAAAAGCGTCACGCCAAGATGAGCCATTTATAACAGCCTGAATGGCAGATTTGCCTTAGAAAATTAAATGATCTGGAAATTCACACAATGTCAAAAGTAAAACATGATCAAACTGCTTCATGCAGATCTCAGCACATTTATAAAAAAACAGCACATTAAAAAAACCCAAAAGGCTCGAGTTTGTCTCGCAGTTAGTGTGTGGGATCAGGAGAAAATTACTAACCAAGCAAAGAACTCTTAATGTTTTCCAGTTGTGAATTGAATACAGAGATCCCCTGGAGTCATTTTAAAACCGAGAGCTGCTGGCCGCTGGCTGAAGATGGTGACGCACATCTATGATTACATTCTGTTTAGTGTGCCTATCCATCGACCATGCTTCCAGCCAATCAGGATGCAGAGCAGTCTTGTCTGTCTCTTCTCTCCTGTGCACTTCTCCTTAGCACATTTCCTCTCCCCTCCTCCCCTCCCCTTTCCCACTCTCGTTCTCTACTCCATCCCCCACAGCCTGTTTGACTTTTTCATTGTCCCTATTGTTCAAAGTGCTTGTGAATTCATTACAGGAAGCAGATGGACACTGGGACCACAAGATCTTCACACTGGCAATCTCAGACAGGCAATTTGCTGTGGGGTGTCTCTCATTCCATCTCTTCCTGTCTGCTTCAATTTTGTGTTCTTGTATTCCATCTACAGCTCCATCTCTCTCTCTCTCAAAAATGCACATAAGTAAGCACAAATGTATGGCTCTTAATCCCAGAATAAATCTGACACCACTTCTCTTCAAAGTGCTCAGAAGCTGGAGAAGAAACTGACTTTTTAATAAATTTGAAAAATAATGTAATTACTGTATATGTCTTATGTGTTAGGGGTGGGAATCATCAGGGACACTGGCAGAAAAATACTATATCAGTATTAGGATTATGATATAATGGTGTTTTTTATGTTAATAATAATAATATACACACTGGCCTGAAGAAAATGGGTGTTCATTCAAAGAAGGTTTTCCTATGAATTAATTAGTAGAAAAGTCCATTTCTCCTGTGCATTTGTGTCCCTTTGTTTCTGGAGAAAGCAGAATGAGAGCCGGCTCGCATTCCACAAGGTTGTAAATGTATCGGGTTACCATGAAACCAGGGTCTTGTTCGGCGTCCTGGGGTGTTACAAAGTATTTGTGAAATCTAGCTAACAAAATATATATTGTGTGTTGGAGTGTTCCAGACGCTACACATGTGTTTCCTTCTTTTATTGTCACAACAGTAGTATGGCTGCCATTGAACCCACTAATTTCCCTCTAGTTTCCCTCTAGATTACCCAGAATTAATCGGTCAGTTTAACAAATATGAAAAGATCCTAGACCCTCTTAATAACTCTTTTCTTCCCGTAAATATTAGTGAATTATGAACACGTTATATATACCCCCTCTCTAAATACAAATTTCATTTGCATTTGTCTTGGGATGATATTCGTTTAATGATGCAATGAGAAAATGAGAAATTCTCAAAGGCGCACAGGGGTGAACTGCTGACAAAGCGCATTAGAGTCAGTGCCGAGGATGAGAGATGGTTCTTTATGATAAAACATTTATCAAGAATACACTTTGGGCAGCATTTGAGTCATTCTACTTAGTTTTAAGCCTGACATTAAACCAAAGTTCAAACACTGATACAACTTTTCCACTAAAATGGTGCCGTATGCAAGTTGGCATTGAAAGAAAAATTTGTTGATATGTAATGCAAAGAAAGCAATCTTTTTTTTTTCTTTTTTAATCAGTCTAGACTAGTCACTGGTTTCTGTTTAAGTGACCAGAGCATCTTATTTTGATGAAAATGCCTGGAAGGTTTCAAGAGGGGATTCAGTTGGTAAAATAGGGGCTTGAGAATGCACTGATTTTTTTTCTTTTTACTGAAACACCAATTAAAGTTTTCATTTAGCTTCCATTTAGCTAATAGCTGATATTTGGTTAATTACATTTGGTTAATTGGGTAATTGAACCTGCAAAGCCATTTAGGGTGTCAGGTGTTCTCAGGTGATAAATCAATCCAGTTGTAGTAAAATTCTTTGGCAACAATTTCATTAGGCAAGGCTTTAACATCAAGACACACAATGGAGGAAGTTCCTCTTTTTTCTTCACTGAAATTATATGGCAAGTCAATCTGCCTTTTTAAGTAAAGAAAAATGTAATACATAAGATATATCTGCCTTTCAGTCTGCAGTATTTGAAGAAGTAGGAGAAGGATCACAGTTTCACATAACTTGAATTAAATGGACATAAAATAAAAAAAATAAAAAACTTTGGTCACCTAAACTCTGAGTCACCACACTGCGCAGTGAAAACCAACACCTCAGAACATTAAAAGACATAAAGGAGATAAGAAGAAGCCTCATTCTCCTCTATAAATATTTCGACTACAGGGGCAAAGGAAGACAGACCATGCTGTGTGTTGTTATGTGGGGATGTGGGTTTATGCGGAGGACAATATTATATGAATTTTTATTATTATTATTGGTATTATTTGCTTCACTGTACTAAAGAGTGTTCTTTAGACTGTCTCTGAGTGCTTTAGCTTGGTTCAGTATGCTTGAGTTTTTGATGAGCTGAGAGATAACAGGAAATCTATTTAATGTTGGTATTATTTGCTTCACTGTACTAAAGAGTGTTCTTTAGACTGTCTCTGAGTGCTTTAGCTTGGTTCAGTATGCTTGAGTTTTTGATGAGCTGAGAGATAACAGGGAATATATTTAATGTGTATGTGTGTGTGTGTGTGTGTGTGTGTGTGTGTGTGTGTGTGTATAAGTGTGAGACGATAAATGCTATTTTATACCTAGCATCTTAGATGATGATTTGCATTAAATTAGGACTGGGCAAGTTAAAGCGTTATTATCTCGTTAACACATTCATTGATTAACGCCGACAATTATTTTATCGCTCATTAACGCAGTTTTTTATTATTATGAAAGTCCATTGCTCACTGGCTCTGAATACACATACAGACAAACCATGGGTCACAGGAGGGGTGGGATGTTGATCAGTACTGGTTTGGGATGGGCGTCATCACGCGTCTCAACCAATGAGAGCATTTGGGGTGGGGCTACGCATCAACATTCACAAACCACTGTTCACTGTTATTTTTAGCAGAAAAGAATGCAACATGCTCGTAATCACGACTTCATAACTGGGAAATTTCCGATAGTACGTGAAGACAGCAGAGATGCACTCTCCGAACCGGGCTTTGGGGGTCAAACGCGCTCGGGCATGGTTAAGATTGCTTAGTGTGGGTACACACTTATTCTCCAGCATCTCGCCCACACCCGCACTCGCCCATCAAGTGTTGTCACTCTGTTGCATTGGGTCCTGCGATAGTGCAGGTCTCTACTCGGAAGGTGCCTGTTATGATGTTATAATCGAGGCTCTGGACTCTGAGCATAACTTGTTTTTCTATAACAAACTATAAAATATTTTCTATAAAAACGTTAATGCCCTGGCAATGTGGCAAATAGCTTGTTTTATATTTAATTTAATTACATTAATGTTATAAGTTGAGATTTACAAGAAATATTTTAACTGCTACCATGTAAAAGGAATACTGCTGTAAAAAAAGCACCTTATTTGTTTAAAGTGTTTGCAAACCAAATGTTATTGCAGACAATCATGCGATTAATCACGATAAGACATTTTAATCGTTGCCCAGCACTACATTAAATAATTAGAAACGCATCTAGGGGGGGGCATATTTGGACAACTTAAATGAACACATGTCTTGAGTATGTATTATGATTGGATGAGATGAGAGACTGTAGAAGCATCCTGTTTTGATTTGGGTATTAATATTGAGTTAAGGTATTTTCTCTTTGTCGCAATCTACAGCCAACACTGAATGGCTGTATTAATGCAGACCTTTTCTTGGAAGAAAATAAATCTTCAAAAGACTTTTGTCTCATACCTTTATTGAAATAGAAATTTGCCACAACAGTTTGCAACTAGTCCACCTGTAAAAAGGATATATGGGGGGTTGGGGAAGCATTGGGACAGTGTTGGTGAGGGTAGGGAATCCTTGCTATGGAGGAAGTTCATTTGTCACTATGGGCATAAATGTGGTTCAATTTGTAGCTTATTATGGCTCAGAACTACCCACTTAATACAGGAAGTTGACTGTCAGACTGACATTTAAAGTGACCAACCACAGTTATTTTGTAAAAATCTCACTGTGAAATGTTGTTCAAAGATGTTAAAAATAAAGTTAACGCACATTATTGATACATACAAACTAAAGAGCATTTTTGACACTTTCCTTTTATTGTAAATTTTTCAAATTTATATTACATATTTATTGAAATTATATGTTACTATTATATATATCTTATTCTTCTAAATTCCTAAATACAGTATATGATCATTAAGCTGACACAGACTCTTGAGAGTGATGCAAATTAACTTGGCCTTTGTTAATTTGCATAATTATACGGTCACTTCTAGATGAGGAGTTTGAATTCATTTTGACTATTTCTAATGGACATTTGTAAACTGTACTACTGTGACGGCACTGACAGTTGCCCCTGCAATGTACAAATGTTGATATGCACGACAGTACAGTTAAATAATATGATAAATGAAGTCCTCTAAACTGATTAATGTGCTCCATAATAAATCAACATAACAGAATCTAAACTTTCATGATTAATTTGAGTATTTATAAATGTCACAACTGAAGACCCTCATTCCTTTCTGTTCAGGCAAATTAGCCGCTAATTAGATTGCAATTCATGGATGAGAAATTGCAAATCAATTGCATCAAGAATTGCATTTTATCAAGCAGATAATGCTGCTATCATTTGTGACACTGTAATATTCTGCTACAAAGGGAAATCACTGTGAACCTCAGAAAACGTGCAATACAAAAAAAAAGTCATGCATTTAATTTTTCCATTACCCATTAAAAAGTCAACTGACTGCAGGAAATGTCCACCCCAGCGGGGCATAATTGGGGCAGAAAATGCCTCAGTCTAAACTGTATTATAGTGGCCTTGCTGTGCCACACTACAAAATTGGTGACCTTTGCAAAAAGCCACTTTCACTTTTCACACAGTAAATGATTATGCATGTTATGAGGAGTCTGAATGTTCAAAAGCACAGGCATGCTTACTGCTGCTGGGGCCACCAGCTAGTAAGAGAGGTCTCTGAGGAGAAAAGGTTGCTTCTATCTAAAGGTCAAATGTTGCTTCCATCTCTCATCTCAATGTCCTGATCTCAGACAAATCTTACTTTATTTCCTCATCTTTTAAAACACTGGCAATCTTTTTGGACTATTCACATTTATTTTGAGTCTGGTAGCCCATATATAACAGAAGTTACCTAAGTTAATTAAGCTGTAATCATAGACCTTCCACATTCATGTAAATATGCATGAAGCACACAGATCGATATTTCAGGACAGAGGAGAACAATACAGACAGACAAGGCTGCATTTTCATGCCAGCACTGCAAAATATTTGGTGCCACATACCAAATATACATAAAATATGTCAACGCAAGCAAACAATACAATCAAACATCCCCAGACACAATAAGTAACACTTCATGCCAGACTGTCCATCAGCGGTTACATCTCGAGTGCAGCGATGGAAACTCAAACTTTTTACAACCGCAATATTCAAAAACTGTTATATATATTTAATTTGCTTCTAATACCGCCAAGACAACATTACAGAAACACGTATACTGATGTGTCCAAAAAAAAAAACAACAACATTAAGAAGTACGTTGGTAGTAGTTTTGTTGGACGTAAACACCATCGATTTTAGAATTTATCAATGTGCTGCCATGTGAATACCATCGTGAATGATATGGTAACCATATATTAATACCAAAATATTAGGGCTGGGTAACTATAGATAGTGTTGGGTTCGAGTCCATTTTGTCAAGTCCGAGGCGAGTCCAAGTCCTTAACCAATCAAGTTCATATGGAAGAAGTTTATTAATGTCTTGTCATCTTAATTTTATGTTGTTACTTATTTTTTATCTCTCATGTTAGACACGACGTGGAGTTTGTCAAGTTCAAGTACAAATTTACCAGAAAGTGTGACAAATCAGAGAGTTCATTCATAATTGCAGTGAAGGCCAGACTTGATTCTGAGTCTGACATCGAGTACCCCAAATATAGTTATAGATTGATTATATCTCAATATGTTTTAGCCTGTCAGCGATATTCAATATTCTAATATTGATTTTATATATATAATAACAAGGATGCATCACAAATGTAGTCTAATAACACAATTTTCATGAAAACATATTGACTAAATAGAGCAGCTCCAATAGGGGCCTCGCACCATTGATGCTCGGGAAAGATCTCGCAAGGCAGAAATCACAATGGGTTCAATTTATTTATCCACAGACGACCTTTTTTGTCTGTAAAATATTCACTATAGTCTGAAATTTTACCTTAAGTTGTCAAAAAGCAAGTAACAATATATATATATTAGAGCTTCAAGTGATTTCAACTCTTTTAAGACTATACGGGGGGGGGGGGTAATAATGTGTCCATAAATTAAATCCTGCAAACCGCTGATACTGAAGAGTCTCTCTCATCCCAGTATTACCCGTCTGGGTTTCCTTCACCCCAGTGAACATATGCTAATGAAATAATGCATGTGTCACCAAGCATTAGCTCGCACAGGAATGAAATCAGAGCGACAAAAGCTATCTTCAGACTAATGAGGGAGATCTCCATATCTGCTGACCTTACTACACATGAGCCAAATAAAATTTGAGCTCAATTACATTACTCTTCTGTTGAAATATTACAATATTGTATTTTCAAAGATTAAAAAGATTTTAAAGAGTACTTACCTTTGGTTTTCTGTTCAGTAACCTGTAAATGAAAGCAAGCGATGCATTATCAGCAAAAGCCATGATATATTTCATTGTACTTGTTCAGTGTAGTAGTTTACATGTTATTTGCATAGTATAATGAATATTCATACTATATTTCTGTGGCAGGCTGCCCTGATATTTTACTGCTAATAAATTATGTATTCCAATTGTGTATTTCACTTATGCCTAGTCTACATTTTCTTCATTATCAAAAATATATAAATACACGTGTATTAAATAAATGTGTGTATTAAATGTGTATATTAATAAAATCATACACAAATATCAGCATAGTATGGACCACAGTTATGAATGACTAGAAGGATGCACAAAAAAGGATACATTATTTGAAACCACCTCATTAGTGTCATGTTAAGAAATATGGACATGATCATTACGCAAATATAGAGTGTGTTCCTGAGTGTTTTTTTGCTACCATACTTACTAACAGCCTGCAATTATCCCTATTAACATACTGTTAAAGGGGTCATAGGATGCACATTTTCCACAACTTGATATGATTCTTTAGGGTCTTAATGAAAAGTCTGTAACATAGTTTGGTTAAAATTTCTCAATGGTAGTGTAAAAAACACCTTTTTTACCCTGTCAAAAACAGCTCTTTTCAGATCAAGCCGTTTTTGTAGCATTTTCCTTTAAATGTTAATGAGCTGTTCTTGCCCCGCCCCTCTTTTCCGAGCTGCTCTCAGAGAGACTGTTTACTTTAGCCGCATTCATCGTGAAACTTGCTAATTAGCACATTATTAGGAAAGGTGATTTGCAGAGATTGTGACCGTCATCAGAGATTTGTGCTTTTTCTATTTAGTACTGGGGGTGGCGCTGTTGAGCGTATATACGGGGAACCAGGTAGGAAGTTAAGAAAATGTGGTTGCGTCTCTCGCTCTCTCTCTCGCTCTCTAGCCTTGGTTGTCAGGTGTGTGGGCTATTCCTGGTCATGGTTACGCTAGTGGATGGGTTGTGAGTATTGCTGTTGTAGCCCTCTTTGCATTGATGTGCTAATGCTACATTTAATGCTATGTCTTGCATTCGAGAGAGAGTTTTTTCCAATTCGGTTGTGAGGTGATTGTGGTTTAAATGCTAATTTAGGGCATTATAATGTAGTGTATTTTGAGGGAAGGGAGGTTTTTTTTGTATTTATTTTGGTGCTCGAGTTGTCGAATTCTATTGTTAATATTGTGTGTGATGTGATGAATTACGTTTCAGGCCCAGTAGTTTAACGAGTGACACGGTGAACAAATTAATGTTTGTTTTTTTAATTTGTTGGATTAATATTGTTCGGGGTTGAGAATTAAAGTTTATTGAAATGAATTTGTTAAAATAGTGTATTTGTATAGGGGAATAAATTAAAAAGGATTTTTTTCCCCCCCTTTTCTTTTTTTTTGAACTTTGCATCCAGAGGATTTTTTCTTATGCTTATTTTTCTCCTATGTGATTGTCTTATTTTATTGTGAATCTAATTTGTCTTGTACAAGATTTATTGCATTACATTTAATTGTTTGAATTATTCAATTGTTTAATTATTTGCGGATTTATTTGTCACTCATTTATTGTAAGGTATTTAAAAGGTAAATGTTCCTGGGCCTGGAATTAAAATTGTGATTTATTTATTTTCTGTTTTCTTTTTTTCTTTTTCCGTGTTGAATATGATGTGCTGAATTGTGAGATAATATGATTGGAATTGATGCTGAATAGAAAACTTTGAAAAACCCTTTCTTGTTGTTGCTTGTCCTATTTGATTCATATGAAAGAATTGATAGTGGCTCTAATAATTTAATCCCTAATGATTAATTTAATTCAATAATTGTGGTGCTTTTTACCCCTGGCACCTGAACCCAAACTTTTAAGGCCAAATACCGTCACGGATTCATTACAAAACATTATACTCACTTCTTCTGTAGATGAGGCTGGATCATGAATGATTCGTGCGAACATAGACGCATTTATGTAGATCGGGCGAGCATTCCCTTCAGAGACAAATGTAATCCACTGCGAGTTCAGCGGCTCAGATGTCCTGAGTAAATGACGACTGCTATGTTCATTATTACATCCAACAACAGAACACCTCAATCACTTAGGAGTCATTCTTGTCTACATCTGCTCCAGCTGTGAAACAATGGTGCACTGATGACAGCTCACTCAGGGTGGGTCTGAGGTAAGACACCAGTCCAGTCTGTGCTGAAATGCTACTGTCAATCAAACTATCGTGGGAGGGGTCTGTTTTTGTGATGTCACACATCTGAGATTGGCTCGATTTGAGAAAGGGGAAAACATTTAACACGATTTAAAAAAAAAACCACTGGGTGGATTTGTATCATTATAGGGTGGTTGTGTACACACACTGCCAACACACATTTCAGTTCAAACAACTTGTAAAAGTGCATGTAGCATCCTATGACCCCTTTAATGTACTTTGGTAATAAAATCAATACTAACATTGAAAATAAAAAAATAAAGTAACACTACCATACCAGTATCAGTATTAATGAGGGCAGACGCGATTTAGTTCCCAAGTGTTGACTGACTGACAGGTGGTGCTAATTTTTTTATTTATTTTTCTCCTGAATAAGAACTGTTTCTCGATTTCCAACACTAGTCATTAATAAGAATGCTGTTAATATTATTTGATGTAGGGGGGGGGGGTAATAATGTGTCCATAAATTAAATCCTGCAAACCGCTGATACTGAAGAGTCTCTCTCATCCCAGTATTACCCGTCTGGGTTTCCTTCACCCCAGTGAACATATGCTAATGAAATAATGCATGTGTCACCAAGCATTAGCTCGCACAGGAATGAAATCAGAGCGACAAAAGCTATCTTCAGACTAATGAGGGAGATCTCCATATCTGCTGACCTTACTACACATGAGCCAAATAAAATTTGAGCTCAATTACATTACTCTTCTGTTGAAATATTACAATATTGTATTTTCAAAGATTAAAAAGATTTTAAAGAGTACTTACCTTTGGTTTTCTGTTCAGTAACCTGTAAATGAAAGCAAGCGATGCATTATCAGCAAAAGCCATGATATATTTCATTGTACTTGTTCAGTGTAGTAGTTTACATGTTATTTGCATAGTATAATGAATATTCATACTATATTTCTGTGGCAGGCTGCCCTGATATTTTACTGCTAATAAATTATGTATTCCAATTGTGTATTTCACTTATGCCTAGTCTACATTTTCTTCATTATCAAAAATATATAAATACACGTGTATTAAATAAATGTGTGTATTAAATGTGTATATTAATAAAATCATACACAAATATCAGCATAGTATGGACCACAGTTATGAATGACTAGAAGGATGCACAAAAAAGGATACATTATTTGAAACCACCTCATTAGTGTCATGTTAAGAAATATGGACATGATCATTACGCAAATATAGAGTGTGTTCCTGAGTGTTTTTTTGCTACCATACTTACTAACAGCCTGCAATTATCCCTATTAACATACTGTTAAAGGGGTCATAGGATGCACATTTTCCACAACTTGATATGATTCTTTAGGGTCTTAATGAAAAGTCTGTAACATAGTTTGGTTAAAATTTCTCAATGGTAGTGTAAAAAACACCTTTTTTACCCTGTCAAAAACAGCTCTTTTCAGATCAAGCCGTTTTTGTAGCATTTTCCTTTAAATGTTAATGAGCTGTTCTTGCCCCGCCCCTCTTTTCCGAGCTGCTCTCAGAGAGACTGTTTACTTTAGCCGCATTCATCGTGAAACTTGCTAATTAGCACATTATTAGGAAAGGTGATTTGCAGAGATTGTGACCGTCATCAGAGATTTGTGCTTTTTCTATTTAGTACTGGGGGTGGCGCTGTTGAGCGTATATACGGGGAACCAGGTAGGAAGTTAAGAAAATGTGGTTGCGTCTCTCGCTCTCTCTCTCGCTCTCTAGCCTTGGTTGTCAGGTGTGTGGGCTATTCCTGGTCATGGTTACGCTAGTGGATGGGTTGTGAGTATTGCTGTTGTAGCCCTCTTTGCATTGATGTGCTAATGCTACATTTAATGCTATGTCTTGCATTCGAGAGAGAGTTTTTTCCAATTCGGTTGTGAGGTGATTGTGGTTTAAATGCTAATTTAGGGCATTATAATGTAGTGTATTTTGAGGGAAGGGAGGTTTTTTTTGTATTTATTTTGGTGCTCGAGTTGTCGAATTCTATTGTTAATATTGTGTGTGATGTGATGAATTACGTTTCAGGCCCAGTAGTTTAACGAGTGACACGGTGAACAAATTAATGTTTGTTTTTTTAATTTGTTGGATTAATATTGTTCGGGGTTGAGAATTAAAGTTTATTGAAATGAATTTGTTAAAATAGTGTATTTGTATAGGGGAATAAATTAAAAAGGATTTTTTTCCCCCCCTTTTCTTTTTTTTTGAACTTTGCATCCAGAGGATTTTTTCTTATGCTTATTTTTCTCCTATGTGATTGTCTTATTTTATTGTGAATCTAATTTGTCTTGTACAAGATTTATTGCATTACATTTAATTGTTTGAATTATTCAATTGTTTAATTATTTGCGGATTTATTTGTCACTCATTTATTGTAAGGTATTTAAAAGGTAAATGTTCCTGGGCCTGGAATTAAAATTGTGATTTATTTATTTTCTGTTTTCTTTTTTTCTTTTTCCGTGTTGAATATGATGTGCTGAATTGTGAGATAATATGATTGGAATTGATGCTGAATAGAAAACTTTGAAAAACCCTTTCTTGTTGTTGCTTGTCCTATTTGATTCATATGAAAGAATTGATAGTGGCTCTAATAATTTAATCCCTAATGATTAATTTAATTCAATAATTGTGGTGCTTTTTACCCCTGGCACCTGAACCCAAACTTTTAAGGCCAAATACCGTCACGGATTCATTACAAAACATTATACTCACTTCTTCTGTAGATGAGGCTGGATCATGAATGATTCGTGCGAACATAGACGCATTTATGTAGATCGGGCGAGCATTCCCTTCAGAGACAAATGTAATCCACTGCGAGTTCAGCGGCTCAGATGTCCTGAGTAAATGACGACTGCTATGTTCATTATTACATCCAACAACAGAACACCTCAATCACTTAGGAGTCATTCTTGTCTACATCTGCTCCAGCTGTGAAACAATGGTGCACTGATGACAGCTCACTCAGGGTGGGTCTGAGGTAAGACACCAGTCCAGTCTGTGCTGAAATGCTACTGTCAATCAAACTATCGTGGGAGGGGTCTGTTTTTGTGATGTCACACATCTGAGATTGGCTCGATTTGAGAAAGGGGAAAACATTTAACACGATTTAAAAAAAAAACCACTGGGTGGATTTGTATCATTATAGGGTGGTTGTGTACACACACTGCCAACACACATTTCAGTTCAAACAACTTGTAAAAGTGCATGTAGCATCCTATGACCCCTTTAATGTACTTTGGTAATAAAATCAATACTAACATTGAAAATAAAAAAATAAAGTAACACTACCATACCAGTATCAGTATTAATGAGGGCAGACTCGATTTAGTACCCAAGTGTTGACTGACTGACAGGTGGTGCTAATTTTTTTATTTATTTTTCTCCTGAATAAGAACTGTTTCTCGATTTCCAACACTAGTCATTAATAAGAATGCTGTTAATATTATTTGATGTACTGATTTTGTTTACTAAAGAAATACTTGACATGTCATTGTTTTTATTTAAATTTAAGATATATTTTTATGTAGCATTTTAATTATGTTCCAGAGCATACATTGCTGTGTTATCAAAATCGGTATAGACCACATATTTTTTTAGTGTGAAAACACTCAAATTTAGTTTTTGCGTTTTTTTTAACTTGGTGAGACATAACACCTCATAACCTTGATAAAATACAAATAATCAAATGTTCTGAGATTGCACCTCTTTGAGTATGTTTTGCTCTCACTGAGAATTTATTTAATGTTTTTAGGTTAAAAATTTTACCCAGCCCAAAATAACAGCATGACTCAACAAGCACTAACCAAAACTCAACTTCAAGTCTTAAAACACACCCTGCCTCGTAATCTCGACAAGAGGCCCAGCAGGGGCCTGGAGCGAATCGCATTGGCACAAACAGTGGCCTGCTAATCGAGTGGAAACAGACTACAAACAGCCCTCTGTCAGAGAGGAGGCTAGGGGGAAGAGGAGTAAGAGAAGGGAGCAAGGCCAGTGTGCAAGTTTTCATTCCCTGGTGCCATTCCAGAACTGTTACAAAGACTGTTCTTTTCTTCTGCCCTTTTAAGTACAGAACACCAACATCAGAACACCCATCTGAAAGGTTTTGAATGAAGATACGGAAGTACTTCATTTGTTGAATCCCTAAAGATCTTACCACTGATTCAAACATTAATTACAAATTCTTGATAGGAAAAAAGCTTGACAGATGAAAAACTTTTAAAAGGGTCATTTCACCATGGACGAAGCGGAGTCCAGCCCGGAGTTGTCACATGTCCTTTCGGAGTCCGGACGCTCCTTCGTCGAAATCGCCGGCTGAGCCGTTCTCAAGCCCACCCGCCTCTGGTCACTCTAACCCTCCCGCCGTTCCTCACGCTAGCCCCCGGCCTCTGCTCACTGTAGGCCGCCGTGTGTGACGCTGTTTCGTTGTGAAAGCGAAACTACGTTGTTTGGCCTTACAAAAATGGCCACGACTAGAAATCAGTGGTTAAGTTGTATTTACAACACTGTTCCAGAACACTTCAACCCAAATATTCAGATGTGTGCAGCACATTTTATGGAGGACTGTTTCCTGATCCTGGGAGAGTAGACTACAAT
Organism: Sinocyclocheilus grahami; assembly: GCF_001515645.1. Classification (NCBI taxonomy): domain Eukaryota; kingdom Metazoa; phylum Chordata; class Actinopteri; order Cypriniformes; family Cyprinidae; genus Sinocyclocheilus; species Sinocyclocheilus grahami. The sequence continues at coordinate 206,968 of NW_015505327.1, read as the reverse complement.
GCCGGCTGTTCTGACTCAAAGACTGTAAGTACGTTTTTTATATTTAAAGAGTTTTTATATTTTATATATTTAAAGCTAGTTTTTTGGGCAGTGTAGAGTAGGGCTTGTTGTTTGTCATTTCTCCGATCACAAATGCAGACATGGTTTTATGTTTACGCGGCGTGATGCAATGCAACGCATAAAAAGACAGTATAAGTCATTATAATCCATAATTATGTCCCCACTGGATGCAACAAATGCCTCGTTTATAATGGGTTTTCATATTTTTGAATCGTCGCTCCGGCCTGACAGGGCATCATCACAGTATGGTGAGGGGTGTAACATTTCCGTCACACGCTTGAGGTATTCGGCCAATCACAACGCACTGGATAGCTGGCCAATCTGAACACACCTCGTTTTTTCAGACCGATGAGCTTTTTCAGAAAGGCGGGGCATAGAGGAGAAACAATAATGTACAGTATGTGGAAGATAATGTGTTTTTTTAACCTTAAACCGCATAAACACATTTCATTACACCAAATACACAAAATACTGTTCTTTTTAGCAGCATCATATGACCCCTTTAAAGAAAAATCATAATCTGTTGTAACTGATATTAAAATAAACTCGATAGTGTTGCACAGTATATCTGTAGCATATCAGTTAATGTCCAAATAAGAGAGATTTTCTAAAAAGTATCAATATCAGTCAATATTGGATACTTAATTTTTGTCATCTAATATTAATCTCAAACAATAATTAAATAACTGATCTTTAGTAAGCCTAAAAAAAAATTATATTGCATATTATGATTTTTAGTTTTATTTTTACTTTAAGGAAAATAGATAGTAGATAATGTTAATATCAGTCATTTATCAGTTATTGGCCTTATCTTAAAAATAATAATATGTCTTCTCGGTCAAGACTGCACCCAAGCCCCCACTCCCCCAGCACCGCTCCCCTTTTTTCTTTCTTTCTTTCTTTTTCTTTTTTTACATTAAATTTTACATTTTACATTACCGTTTTCTGCGCAGTATCCTTCTTTGTCTCGTCTTGCTTTTCCGTTTTCTTTTCTTCCATCAAATGGTTCTCTCCTTGTGATGTTCAGCTTCTCTTAGCTAGAAGACAGACATGGGGGAAACGTTAATAACTGACAGGATGGAAGACCCATCCCATGAGACCCTACAAGATCTTAAAATGAAATCAAAGACCTGTGGACTATAGTATCTGCAAAATGTGGACAATGAAAGAATAGCTAGATACAAATAGTTTCCAAATCCAACTTTATCACTAACTCATTTAAATTATGACGTGGGAGGAGGGTGAATGATTAATCAAGCCTTTATTTAATGTATCTGGAGACTGGTAATGATTTCTGAGACCCAACCTGAGGCCAATTTGAGGGCACCAATTTCTACGGTAAGTCTTGTTAAGTTCAACAGTGACCCAAATCCCATACAAAATCATCCCAAAGGCCTTGGTAAAACTCTGACCATGCATTGATTTGACAAATTGATCATGCTAAAGGGGTTCAACCACATTTTGTCAGTGCCAGTGGGTATTTTGAATTCACTCATCTCACTCATGCAAGGTTTAAGCAGCATGACAAAGCCAAGTGGACAGATGATCCTCATCTTTCCAAATGTAAGACTGTGCACAATATATCACACCCCAAATCCAAATGCATTTTCCACCCAACAACACACAATGATATCTCATTCCACTGACAATGCAAACATAAAAGTCACAAGTCAGTCACCAAAAATACCAAAAAACACAAGTCACCAAAAATAACGGGGAAGGTGTCCTGTTGTGTTGCCAGTTTGTAAAGGAAATGCTGTCAATCAGTGAAACTGCAAGTGACAACAATGCATTGCACTTAGAAACAACACACTGGCAGAGAGAGCCATGGTATAGCTTGACAAATGCTTAGAGTTGCCAATCAGCTGTCCTGATTTACCCTCTGGCTCAAACCCCTCCCATTGGCTAGTAAACTTATCCCCACTTTTGCTGTCCAATCAGAACACAGGCGTTTGAGCGATTGCCATTCACATTGCCTCTTGACAGAGGTCCAGAGCAAGAAGATAGGAAGCCGCAGTGGATCATGCTGAAATTACCCAGAGCATTTTGTGGAGGGGGACACTGAACGGCTTTATAAATATCCCACACCCTTTGTGTGCTGGAATTTTCCAAAGCCTTACAGTTCAGCTGTTTATAAAATATAACCATCTGCTCCAGACACTTGAGCTGATTCAGTCCCATTAGGACTTATGTAAACATACTGTGTTCTTTGATTCGGATCCATTTGTTTTCAATGGCACAGATTATAATTTATTCCAGGTTTTACTTGCTCAACCTTTCAAATAAATGTAAAAATACATTGTCAGTGATGTGTTCAGACTTATCTTAAGCAATATATTGTACATATACTCAAATTCATATTAATATTTTTCATATTTTGCCATTCGTCAATATTTATTAATATAAATATTTGGTTACACTTTATTTAGATAGTCCACTTTAGACATTCTATTAACTATAAGTAACTTTGTAACTACATGTCAACTACATGTCAACTACATGTCAACTACATGTCAACTACATGTCAACTACATGTCAACTACATGTCAACTACATGTCAACTACATGTCAACTACATGTCAACTACATGTCAACTACATGTCAACTAATTCTCATTAATTTGCAACTACATGTCTACTAACTCTCAGAGTAGACTTAGGGTAGGTTTAGGGTTAGTAGAATAAGTTGACAAAGAAAGTGTTAGAAGATATTAAGCAGACAGTCTACTAATACTCTACTAACTGCTAGTTGACATGTAGTTGCACAGTTACTTACTGTTAATAGAATAAGTGTTACCAAATATTTTTGAGGTTTAGAAGCCCCCCCCCCCCCCAAATCAGAGTAACCACATCATTACACAGTCTAGCATTAATTCTACAGTAAATTATCAAGCTAAGCTTTTCACTAAAAGGACGCAGAGATATTTAATAGTTTACCATTTATATGACCCTAACAACACAGTGGCAAGATTCAGTTTTTGAACCCTTTCAAAATATCTGGATTTCTTCTTTGATTACTCATAAAATGTGGTCTGATCTTAATTTAACTTACAATTATAGACAAATACAAACTGACTTAACTAATGATACACAACAAATTGTACTTTTCACATTTTATTGCGGTGCAGGGTGAAGAACGTCAATGAACCTTTGACTTTAGTGACTTGTAGATCCTCCTTTAGCAGCGAAACCTCAACCAAATATTTTCTGTAGTTGCTTACATGACTTTTGACCAATATTGGACCATCCCTTCCAACAAATCTGTTTTAGTTTATCAATATTTCTGAGCGGTCATGTTAGCACAGCCCTCTCTAGATTATGCCATAGCATCTGCATTGGGTTAACGTCAGGGAAACACATATTTTCCCTTTTTTTCAGGCATTCTTTAGTTGATTTACTTGTGTGGTTTGGGACCTCCGTGAAGTTGGTCCCCCACCCAACGCAAAACGTCGCCAAAATAGTCTCAAACATTTGTGCTCATTTTGTGCCATAAAAATTTCCGTTTGTGCTGCTTTGTTTTTTATATATATTAAAATAATGTTTATGAGGTCACTCAGTCACCCCAAATAGTCGTTTGTTTGTGCTTCATTTGTGCTGGTTTGTGCCTGTAAAAGTTTCGTTTGTGCTGCTTCGGTTTTTCAAATATTAGTCATTTTTGTTTGAGCAAAGGCTGCAGGCTGCAAGAAAAAACCCAGCCAAAAAATACAGGCAAATTTGGGAAGTGTTAAGGAGCTGGAACGAGATGTACAACCTCGCAAGTCAAGACAAAAACGATGGTGCAGGAGGGTTAAGCTAAGCTAACCCTATGTCTACTGTAAATCTAATTACAACATCATTGGTTACTTTAAATTCACTCTTTACAAAGGCATAAAATAACATTAGATTTAAAATAAATCTAAAAAAGATTTGAAATAAATTAAATAAGTAATGAATCTTCAATCAAATTATTTCTATCCATTATTTTATGCCTTTGTACAATAACGAGTGAATTTAAAGTAACCATAATGATGTTGTAAATTGAAATAATCACAGACATGTACTGCATTACATTTTTACAGAAAAAAGCTGTTAAATAATTCCCAGTATGAATACTGTAGAATTACAGTAGATTGCTGGCGACTCTGCGGCCAGTATTTGACTGTAAATAAAAAAAAAACAGAATTATACTGCATTTCATTTTTACGGTAATAAACTGTAAAATCGGATGTCCGAAAAAACATTTCTGCACCTTCGTGCCAAGCTGCATCCAGCAATGGAAATGCAGGACACAAACTTCAGAATGTGTGTTCCCCTGAAGAAAATAGTTGCCATTGCACTATGGAAGCTGGCAACCAACAGTGACTACAAAAGTATTGGCCATCTTTTTGGTGTCATCAAAACAACAGTGGCGCGGTGTGTGCAGGAATTCCGCAAGGATGCCTGTACGTTGTTAGTTCCAGAACAGATGTGTTTTCCTGACTAGCAGAAGCTTAAAGAAAAGGCGACCTACTTTGAGAACCGATGGGGGCTTTCACAGTGTGTTGGTGCCACTGATTGGTCACACATACTCATTATAGCCCCAAAGGAGTACCACTGTGAATACTTCAACAGAAAAGGCTGGCATTCCATCATCCTGCAAGGAGTTATAGAAGGAAAAGGATTGTTTTGGAGTGTATTTGCAGGAATGGCTGGGAGTTTGCATGACGCTCGAGTTCTGAGACTGTCCACATTGTGGGAGTTAGTTGAGCATGGAAGACTTTACCCAGCTTGCACCAGGAACAACAGTGGGGTGAATGCTGGCTATTATGTGCTGGGAGACTCAGCCTATACTTTTCAGAATTCGCTCCTAAAACCATTCCCTGACTATGGCCAGCTGACAGCAGAACAACAGACCTAAAAATGCGCAGGTCTCGGGAGGTAGTGGAATGCTTTTGGGAGACTCAAAGGGAGGTTGCAGTGCTTTATGTAGAGGAATGATAGCGACACTGAACTGGTGAAATCCATGGTGTTGACTTGCTGTACTTTGCACAATCTTTATGAAAGTCATGGAGAGGATTACCAACACGAATGGGACACACATGCTGCATCAGAGCCTGTGGTGGTAGCAGTGGTACAGAGGAGGGGGCGGGGATGTACGTGTGGGTCTGATGAGGTATTTGAACAGTTAAATCTTTTTGTCTTTGCAGTTGTAGCAAAAGCAAATCCTGTGTAAATGCTAGGATATGTAAACCCGTTTTGACTGATACTGTAATGGACACATAAATCATGTTTACTTTTACCCTAATATATTTTTAAATATTTAAAAAAATATTTTTTTAAAAGTGAGGACTTCTTAGTCTCTGCAATAAAATGTAGAAAGAAATTCAGATTTTGCCATTACTAGTTTAAAAATCATATTAGATTACAGAGTAAAATCTTTGAAGATCAGCTATTGTAAATGTAAAGTAACACATTAACAAATATTGTATGTTAAAGGTAAAGCATAATCTCCCAAATGGTGATTTTATCAAGGTAGCAAACAAAAGGTCCATACACTCTGGCATTGTTAACACCTGATGGCAGGAACGTTAAGCGAATGACAAATTTATAGAAGGGGTACGGGAGGAAGCCTGTGAGACAGTCATTGAACACATGACATGACACATGAGGTAATGGAAAAATTACTTTAATTTAAAAACAGTCAAACAAATGCTTAAAATACAATGTGCTGTGCAACAACAGAAAAACAGTTTTGTACAAACAAAAAAGTGTCAAATAAGTGTTAAGTCTTTTTTGTTAAGCTGTGTGCAAAGCACTAGTTGCTGGATGGTGGCACAGGGTCATGGCGACTACTCAACACCTGCACCAGCTGACTGAGTGTGCAGAGGAAGGCCTGATTGAACCTTGCAGACTGCTCCATGTGTTGCCAAGTGACTTCAGCCTCATGCTGCCTTGCCTCAAGGGCATCCTACAGCATCATCTCAAAGAGCAGGTCACGATGGTCTTTCATCCTCTCCAACCACTCCTGCTGCCTCTCATCAGCTGCCTGCATCTCTACCTGGGCCTAAATGCAAAATGGACAGGAATATTGCCTGTTTAGTGAAGTGTTTTTATTCTTGTGATTTGAGCCAAATAAAGTATGGCATGCAGATATATAAGGGGTAAACATCTATAGTAGTACAATGCAATGTCCATCTCCATATTATACTATAATATATATATATATATATATATATATATTTTCACTCAGGTTTTCATGTCTTACTGATGTGTTTACACCGGGGTACATTCGGAGGTGATGGAACTGATTCTGGTGGTGTCGGTGTCAATGTCCGGGCAGGCGAACTCAAGCTCGAGCTCTCACAGGTGGACAACCTCTTGTCAAGACTCTCTGTGGTTTCCTTCTGAGAGCTAGGATCCTCAACTGAAAAGTTACACAAGTCACGTTAATCACACAAACTGCAACAGTACGGTTCGAGATAACATATACAAAACATACACTAAAGGACTGAATGGGTAGTTGATTACAGTGGTGGACAGTAACAAAGTATTAGGTACATTTTTCAAGTATCTGTACTTTATCAGAGTATTTTTATAAGAAACTTTTACTTCACTACATTCCAAAGTTTGGAATTAAAATTAGTACTTTTACTGAAGTAATATTTCATTAGGGTATCTGTACTTCACCCAACACTGGCTAATAAACTATAGCGTCTTAGGCTACGTTAACACTGCAGGCAAATGTGGACCAAATCAGATTTTTTTTGCTCACATGTGACTCAGATCTGTTTTTGTCACGACAGTGTGAACAGCACAAACCACATGGAATCTGATCTTTTCAATTCTGATTTGTGCCACTTCCATATGTGGTACTAAATCCGATCCATGTCAGATGTTTTGCAATGCGACCGCAGTGTGAACGGTCAAGTCGGATTTCATGCGGCTTTTACGTCACTCTAGATCAGTGGTTCTCAACCCCGCGGCCTGCATGCGGCCCGTCACGAATTCGAATGCGGCCCACCATGCTGAACACAATTTTAAAAAAATACTTTGTTTTACAATTCATTTTAGTTTTTACATTAATTAAAAAATTTACTAAATAAATATAAACTATTACCTAATGTTTTTATGTAAAATAATTTTGTTTTTCATATACTATTCTCAGACATGAGCAGTACTCACATAGCCTAATTAACGTTACGCATTTAAAGTAACGACCAAGTGGCCAGTGGCAGAGAGTGAGCATATGCTTGATCAATTTAGCCTTCTCAAATCATCACTACTTGACTAAAATAAAATCTATAGATATAAAACAGTTCAAGCATATAACAATGTTTAGATGTTAAACCTAGACAAATGTGCGCTGTATCCAATAGTTTGCGCAGAGAGTGGAAGCTGAAGCGCGCTTTGCAGGACATAGAGACGACAGCGCAATCACTTGTGTTTTTTTTCAGTGGATATACTGTCATTTTTGCTCATAAAGGTAAGAGTAATACATAATTCGTAACTGTAAAGGGTCTACTTTTATTTGTGTGCACTCACAATATCAACAAAACATTGTGCTTTAATAAAACAAAGAAATCAAACATGATGCGCTTTCTGCCGTCCCTTCAACAGGAGCGCTTCACAAAAATGAACCGAAACTCAGCGAATACATGCCTCACAGACATGATAAATATATCTATAGAAAGCTTTAAATTACTACTTAACAAAATAAAACAAATCAAAAACAAAAACTCTTTCATTATGATCATAATCCGTAAAGATGCACTTCTCTCTAAAGGCGCGACTAATGAAGAGATGGCGAGTCAGGATCGACAACTTCATCCTTGCGACACCGACTCAGAAAACACTAGTTTATTAGTAAATAATTCAAATATCTCATTACTGTTTTCCCCTGACGCATTTATGGTAATTACTTTTGCCAATGCTTTGCGGCAAAATTAAGCCTATTGTGTGCATTTGAACGCAGAACTGTTCAGCTGCGCTGACGGCACGCACCATACATGCTGCTGCTGCTGGACACTAAACACCGTTGAGCCGCTCTTGACAGTCTCGGTAGCACGGTCTCGTGTTGTTTCCACCAGCTTGGCATTCTGAACCATGATGTGAAAATTGTCCCGAAGCCCAGCTCGAGGGGCATAAAAAAAGTTGGAAATGTTGAAATGCAGGGCTCTAGCTCTGATCTAGCACACAGAAAACAATTTGACTGAAAATGTCTCAGAAGAGATGAAAGATAGTGGTCATCTACGCAATTCAGAAAAAGAGGCGGCTTTTCTGCATTAGGTATGTTTTTTTTTTTTTTTTACTCTTTGTACAGCAGTTATTGTTCATTCTAAATATTTATTTTTAATGCAGAATATGTGTTACATGAATACATGAAATGTAGAACATATAAAAAAGTGCTCGTGGCTCGTGGCTCTTCTGTCAATGGGTGCCCCCCCACGCATAAAAGTGAAACTTCGCCTATGATTGTGCTGTTACTCCTTTCGAGCCGAATTTCACAAAATTGGGTGTTATTTATGGGGAGTAGAATTATTTATTTACTTCAATGAATGTAATCGATTAGATATCATAATATTTAGGCTATAATATTATAAATCAGGTTGGTTTGTATTGCTGACGTAATATGTAAATGATATGTGTGCGGCCCGCGAGACTTGCACTTGGACCATAGTGCGGCCCGGTGGAAAAAAAGGTTGAGAATCACTGCTCTAGATCAACATTCATCATAATTCCACGCTTACGGGAGACACTTCAAAGATTTTACATACCCAGTTATCAAGACAGTAGCGAAAGGTAATCAGTGGAAGTGTGATGTGTCAGAACTCGTGTATTACAGTGATAACTCTACAAGCAAAACATGAGGGCTCGTATCATAAGTTTAAAAACTCTGCTTTCTTTAGTAACATCCTTGTCTTTATTTTTTCATATTGCCTGTGCATAATTTTGCTGGCTTCTGCAGCAGATCACACTATAAATAAATGCATAATCGCTTACTTTAAATCCTCTGTGTTTAATTCCGTATGACGGCGAGCTGCGCAAGTGTTGCCAAATCCACATTTCCCCCGCGGAATTAGGCTACTTTTTCCTCTGTTGCCGCGGGATGTTTTTCAACTTCGTGGGTTGACGTGACCCCACTAACGCGATGTTTAACCTCCCTGAACATGATTGGGCTAGTTTTGAGAAAAAAATTGGTTTGTGAAAATCTGGAAACCCTGTTCGCATCGTTCTTTTGCGCAGGCGGGTCAGTTCAGAACCATGATCTGTTCACACTGGAAATCTGATATTGCCCACAATTACATTTAGTCATTTAGCAGACGCTTTTATTCAATAACAATAAAAGCAGTCAAAACTAACAAAAGAGCAACAATATATAAATGCAAATGACAAGTCTCGGTTAGCCTAACACAGTACACGTAGCAAGGTGTATATACAGGTGCATCTCAAATTAGAATGTCGTGGAAAAATTCATTTCATTAATTCAACTCAAATTGTGAAACTCGTGTATTAAATAAATCCAATGCACACAGACTGAAGTAGTTTACGTCTTTGGTTCTTTTAACTGTGATGATTTTGGCTCACATTTAACAAAAACCCACCAATTCACTATCTCAACAAATTAGAATATGGTGACATGCCAATCAGCTAATCAACTCAAAACACCTGCAAAGGTTTCCTGAGCCTTCAAAATGGTCTCTCAGTTTGGTTCACTAGGCTACACAATAATGGGGAAGACTGCTGATCTGACAGTTGTCCAGAAGACAATCATTGACACCCTTCACAAGGAGGGTAAGCCACAAACATTCATTGTCAAAGAAACTGGCTGTTCAGAGTGCTGTATCCAAGCAAGTTAACAGAAATTTGAGTGGAAGGAAAAAGTGTGGAAGAAAAAGATGCACAACCAACCGAGAGAACC
>NW_015505327.1:180255-196544 GCF_001515645.1 Sinocyclocheilus grahami | reverse complement strand
AGTGGAGTAAAAGTAAAAGTTGGCTGAAATATAAAAACTCAAGTAAAGTACAGATACTCCCAAAATATACTTAAGTACTGTAACGAAGTATTATTACTTTGTTACATTACACCACTGTACATACACTGAACAAAATTATAAACGCAACACTTTTGTTTTTGCCCCCATTTTTCATGAGCTGACCTCAAAGATCTAAGACTTTTTCTATGTACACAAAAGGTCTATTTCTCTCAAATATTGTTCACAAATCTGTCTAAATCTGTATTAGTGAGCACTTCTCCTTTGCCGAGATAATCCATCCACCTCACAGGTGTGGCATATCAAGATGCTGATTAGACAGCATGATTATTGCACAGGTGTGCCTTAGGCTGGCCATAATAAAAGGCCTCTAAAATGTGCAGTTTTATCACACAGCACAATGCCACAGATGTCGCAAGTTTTGAGGGAGCGTGCAATTGGCATGCTGACTGCAGGAATGTCCACCAGAGCTGTTACACGTGAATTAAATGTTCATTTCTCTACCATAAGCCGTCTCCAAAGGTGAGGCGTGGAGCTGTGGCAACAGTAATCCTGCCTGTATGATGTGTCATCGAGGGACTACCACGACAGAACAAAGAAAGAAAAATGCTGGCGAACTATAGCGGAAGCGCTTCAGCAATGTTTACACTCTTGTTTTCGGAAGTCAGTCGCTAGTTCCGCCTTCTCGATGACATCACACGCGTTGGACTCGTTAAAGACGGCACGCGATGAATGGTCGGGAAGCAACGTGTAGTCTGACATGTTTCTTGTCCACGACACGACAAGATTTTAGGAGTCAAAATCATAAAATCTGACACAGTGACTATCTTGACCGACAAAAATATTGTGTAGTCTGAACCCGGCATAAGGCTCGCAGTGTGAACGTAGCCTTACTAGCTTACAAATAACTGGGTGCTACCGCACTGGCTAGCAAACATCATGCTTGCTCTAAAGTTGTACATTGAAAGTGAGCTTTTCCGTTATCTATTAATACTTTATTTCACAACTATAAGAACTTACCGGCAGACTCCATCACTGACTCCAGCAGAGAGATGGCCATATCGATGCCGCCTCCTCTTCCCAAACTCGCCGGTCTGTGTCCATAAACGGCATCCATCATATCGAACCACTTCCAATTCTTTTGGTTTATACCTTTTGGCTTTTGGTTTTTCACCTTCCGGTAGTCACTCCGCAGCTTCTTGCGTTTAATGTTGCACTGCTTGGATGTCCGCTGGAACCCCTCCGCATCCATCCTCTCAGAAACATGCTGGTAAACCTTTTCGTTTCTCACCATGCCATCAAATTCCCTTCACACACACGTTCTTCACCAATGATACCCAGAAAGGTCTGCACCTCCTGGGTCGACCATGGTTCATTGCTGCGTGCTGACATTACTGCATATTTATATAAAAAAAAAAAAAAAAGCCTGTAGCACGCGCAAGTGACGATTCTCTGTCAACCAATCAACATTCTGTTGTGGGTCTAGCTCCACCCCTTTGGTACCGGACTACTGTGCTAGGTACCCCTATAGAAGGGTTCCAAAAAAGTGGTAGAGTACAATTCTCTATTTTGGTACCACTCACAACTTCTGACAATGGAAACGCATAAAATTGCGTACTGTACTGTACCGTACTGCTCGGTGGAAATAAGCCATTGCACTGCATTGAAGGTATACAATTTGCCAGTTCATGCATTCCCCGTGAATCGAACCTATGACCTTGGTGTTGTTAGCACCAATCTCTACTCTAGGAAGAAGCATCACAGTCAATGTTATTTGTTTACAATTAACAAAGGTCACCAGAATCCACATTTCAGTAGTGGAAACTGACCCAAGTTTCAGGATTAATATATCACTTTCTCTGGGCAAGAGACCTGAAGAGCACACTGAGCTCTAGTTAATGAAAACAGTGAGACTTTCTAAATGCTCAAAAAGAATGAAAGAGGATTAAAAAGTCATATTAAAATTTAAAAGCCTTAAAGGCAAAATAAAAACGAAATAGAGTGTGAGATTAATTCTAATAAATAAAAAGTCCCAAGTTGCATGATCAAGCTTAGGTCAAGCAACGCTAAAGATGCAGAGGTGTGAGGGATGTGGGTACGTTAGGATCCGCAGGGCAGGATAGGGGAGGTATACAAAAAAACACACTGAAAGGTAGTGTGTTTTGGAGTGGGCTGTCTTGGCTAATAACCAGACCCGTGGAGGCTGTGAGCAGAGGCTTGTGTGCTCACAAGGACTTCTGGCAGGCCACAGCGGAGGGAAGGGGAAAAAACGATAACCTTTGGCCTTCCTGCTGTCGAGTATTAGCAACATGCAGCTCCCCTCAGCAGTTCACTGCACTTACTGGGTCATCAAAAGGCCTTCTCAAACTACAACTAAAGAGCAGCTTAGCACTTCCTATGTGCTAAAATGAGTGCTAAGGATATGTGGGACTGGGGGAGTGGGCACAACCTGCTAAATTTAGAAAGCTGGGTCGTTACAACCTGACTCCAAATGAACTGATTTGAATCTTGACTTCAACTCACTGAATTAATGATCTGTGACTTGTTGCATAATCTGCTTAGTGTGAAAAGTGACGTGACATGTGGCCAAGTATGGTGACCCATACTTGGAATTAGTGCTCTAGTTACCGGCAGACTCCAAAGTGCACACACACAGCAGTGAACACACACACACCGTGAACACCCGGGGAGCAGTTGGGGGTTTGGTGCCTTGCTCAAAGGCACCTCAGTCATGGTATTGAAGGTGGGAGAGAGTGCTGTACATTCACTCCCCCCACCTACAATCCCTGCCGGTACGAGACTCGAACTTTGGGTTACGAGTCCGACTCTCTAACCATTAGGCCACGACTTCACCGTGACTTTCCCTTAGTAAAGGGGAACTTAGACTTTCACCTTAAGTTCCATAGATTGGAACTTAAATTAGTTTAATTAATCAAGAGCCTAGATATAGATTTATCTATTTTTGGAGTTTACACGGGGGGAAAAATCTCTTTTATAACAGAAGTCACACACAATTCTATGACATGTAGTATTCCATTTAAGGCACTACTTATCCATTTCTATAATTTTGCCAAACAGTGATTGACTGTCGTACTAAAGTCTGACAGCAATTAAATTACATCAAGGCTATAATGTGATTGGCTATGACAGCACAAGCAATCCAAGTTGACCGTTATGCTTTCTCCAATGAGCCACACACAGGCTGGTATCTCCTCATCATAAGGCCGTCTCTGCCTTGGTCACAGCTATTAATAGACCACATTTTCTATTGGTAAATAACAATTTCAAAATTCAAATTCTGTTTTCCACAAAAAAAGCTATTGTTCGGCTTCAATAGTCTTGGAATATATGGTGCTTTAGCAATTTTTGCAGCATTCACTTTAATTAGTACTCTTAGTATGCTCTCAGTGTCAACATTCTGCTAAACTTTTCTTGTTGTGTTTCACAAAAGCTTAGAATAACATGAAGGCGAGTAAATTAGTACAATAGTCACAATTTTTTGTAAACTATTCTTAACTCACAACCAAATGGAGACCAATCAATGAATACCACACCTTTAAAGTTAGCAAAGAGCCTTAAGTTGTGTTCCAGGCTTACCATGTGATGTTTAATAGTCAGACATATAGCGGAATTGAGGCTAAACAAGCCAGGATTGTCCTACAGAGGAACAATAGCTTTGTCTAAACATCATGTCAGCTCTATTCTGATGAAATTTATCAAAGTGAAATCGGATAAGACACTATACAAAAACACACAGCTCCAGGAGATGGAGTCAGTATCATTCCCGAATGGTTCTCCCTTTCATCCTGAAGGTTATACTGACAGCTACCGCAGAGGCCACACACAGAAGAACAGACAACCGCTTCTGACAGCCTGTCAGGGGTACAATGCACAATAAAGGCAAACAAGTATTTATAAACAGAGAAAGGAAAACCAGACACTAATTTTTAATAGTACACTTGTTAGATCAAGCAGTACTGAATCAATGCACAAGACAATACAACTGCTGTATCCAGAAATCAGTTTAAATTCTTGAAACCTGAAATTATGATAACTAGCAAAACAGAAAACAACTGAAACCGAATGAATAAGATTTGTACGCCATCTTGAACTACAACTTTCTTGGAGTATTAAAGACATAATTTATGATGGTGATTTTAGAGGTACATTCTCTTTGTGGTTCCTCAAAACAACAAATTCCCATTATTTACATACATTAAGGCTCAATGACAGTGATGGCTGGCTGGCAGGCAATTAACAAAACTGTCACTTGCCCTAATAGGTCAATTCTGTGTTGTCAGTGACATTCGTTAATCAAATACATGTATTCTATCCCTTGTTTTTTTGGGCTGCGTGATGAAGTTAAACAGCTGGCTAGAAATTCTATTTAGTTCTAATATTTGTATGTAAATATTTTTTGTGGAACAAATATTTTTGTAGAATAAAATGTTGGAACTATACTGCACTACTAAAATCTGTGCTATTGGCACAACTAAGCAGAAAAAAATACACTACTAAACTATCCTATAACTATACTTAGAAACCACAAATAAGAATCTAAAATATTAATATTTGTGTTCTTCTGACATCGACTTTAATTGTTACGGTTGCTTGGTGCATTTATTCATGTTGTTTTACCAAGGCTCTGAGATCACAAACATAATATATATATTTTTAAATATTATATTTTGAATAAATAAAATATTAAAATATTTTTTTCCAAAAAGGACATTTGAAGTATCAGTTCTCAAAATATTAGCAGACGTCATTAAATTCGTTGTTTAAGATTTATGTTTTCTGACCTATTACTAGGGAAACAGAACAAGGGTTAAACAAAACTTAATCTGAAATGCAATAATCCACAAACAAGAACCATCCACAACCTCAAAATGTCAAAGCTTTACTCTACCTAGAGTCTAGCAAAATGCTATCATAAGAATGGGGGAAGGACCCTGCAATACAGCAGGGACACTCACAAATGCTTTCTTCTCCAGTTCTTTCCCTAACCCGTACCCCATCCTGTCCTGCTGCGTGGCGCACCATTCTCCTTTCACATGTACAAGAGGATTTCAGCCTCTTACATCATAGGGTTCAATGTTAAACTGAACTGGACTGTAATGTGATGAGGTAATGAGAGAAATATGGGTGGAAAGATCTCGTAAATTTTCCCTCTTTAAATCTGACATCAGGGAGGAATTTCCTTTTTAAACTATCTTAAAAATTTGACAATTCAAAAACAATTCAGGTAGACACTACATATCTAATAACCAGACAGGGGTTTTGATGCCAGGTCAGCACTGTCTAACATCTTGAGATTTATTTAAGAAATTAAAGAAATGTGGTTAGATAGTACACAACTGCCTGAAGAAAAATACCTCCTTGAAAAATAATAATAATAATTCAAAATTCTAGGAAAGAATGAAAATCAGGCAAATTCTACTGTTATAGAAATGCAACCTGAACTCCGGCAAAGGAGAGTTCACCACAGCCAGCCTTTGCAATCTGTGCAGACAAGAACAATGTGCTCTAATTTTATCAGAGCAAGACGGAGGCAGTGTGCACACACCACAGAAGCCAATATTAAATTATGTCTAGCTATAAAGTGGGGCTGACACCAAATAGAAAGCCACAATGTACACAGAGAATCTCATGAAATACAAGGAATTCCCTGTCTCTTTCTGCTTTTACAAGCTCTGTAGTCTGCACCCTTACAGTCCAGAGTGAGATAGCTCATCTGTATTTCTTGCCCTTTTTGCCACAAGCTGAACACTGGCGTCTCACGCCTCCATGATTGGACCACAATCCCCTGCAGTGCCATGAGGGATGGTGGTTTCCTAGACCCAGACGAAAGGGGGGAGCTGAATCTGGGTGTATTGGAGCAAAGGAGCTCCTTGTTTTGGTGTGATTTATAATTAAGGTTGAGCAGCACACACTCAAAGAGTAGATGGGTTATGAATTACAAGTGAATTGCCCTATTCATTTTATCACTGGCATCAGCCAAGTGTGACATGATTTTCAAGAGAGACAAATAGATTGAAGAATAAAATTATGGTTCTCAACTAAGTGCACAAGACAATAAGCAAAGCTACAAAAGAACACAATGACAACATGGACAAAAAGTACTAGAATAATAGGAGAGAAGGATGACGCATCCAAATTCCTTTAGTTCTCAGAGGGCAAAGATGGTTATTTAAAAAAAATTATATAATTTCTACATGAAAAAAGCTAATATTCTAACTGCTCTGAAGTATTTAGCAAATAATACTGAATGCAATTTTTTCACAAGGTGAAGCAAATGACCCTTAGTATGTGAATATATTATAAACAGCTAATGTCTGTTGAATCTAGGCTAGATCTAAGAAACTGACATAAAAAAAGCATTCTTAGAGTCAACAAAGCAGACTTTCCAGTCTCTTTATCTCTTTCCTGTAAAATATATGTCAGTACACTGAACTTATAGGCTGTCCTCTTTGTGTGTTTCGCTGGAAATCACATAACCAACAGAAATTAAATATCATGATGAATAGATCCCTTTCAGCATGAAAGAACTTGGCAACAGCCTGTTAATTGGAGGGTTTTAACTGTAATGTTTAATAGGATCAGAAGCATACATGTGATATTAGTTGTACCCAGATTATAATTCGTTGAATCTTCTATTATTCTGAGGGACAGGAAGAGTAATAGCAAATGTCAAGCCCTTCATTTTGTACCACCTCAAACATTAAAAAATGCAAAAACGTGCCATTGCGTTTTAGGGATATTTTTTCGATTTTGACAACATGGATATGTCTCCCCTAAGAACCAAATGAACATTAAATTAAAATAAAATATCAGATTCACTGCATATTTTATTATTATGGTATTGTGGTATGCTAATTAACATCCTAAAATAAATGAATATCCTAAAATAAACAAAAAAAGTAAATAAATAGAACTACTAAAAATTAAAGACTAAAACTTAAGAAAACTTATTTCAGTGTAATAAGGCTCTAAATACAGATTACACGACTAAATCTAAGACACTTTTATCCAAGTAATCATTTATTTGATGCTAGCAAAGTAACGAACAGTATATATTATAGGCTCAGTCTACCTTAAGTAAATTGGTTAAGCGTGTTTATGGTAAATTAACCTACAAGCTTTCAGGTAACAGCCCAGATTTTAAACCTCTACGCCACAGCACACAAATGTTTCCAACGGATTAGACTTGAATTGAATTCGCAGCCTGTTTTAGATATGATCAGAAGGTTGTTGTTGTTTTAACCTAGTGAGCTGCCTACCTAGACAACATTGGTTGCAACCATAGATGTTAAAGTGTCAGCAGCCGAGGTTTTGAGACAGAGACAATATCTCAACTTACCTTTTTGTACACAAGTCGAGCTTTGGCAGCTTTCAGTAAAAAAGTGTTGCATGTTGTACAGCGGTACAAAAAAAAGGTACCCGTAAAAACAGATAGACTCAAGTAACACTGTTGAATGAGCAGCTGAAATTCCGAAAGTGTCCCAAAAAGGCAGCAGAACGGAAATAAACACAAAATTCAAAATGCCAAGGGAAAAGGACTGTCGTGAAATTTCTATGCAGACTCAGGAGATTATAGATAAATACATGCTGGAAAAACAGCAGATGACATTTCCATGACATACGCTACGAAATACCCTCGAAAAGACAGAAAATAATACATTAAAACGGCGAGGCAGTTTGTCAAATACAGTGGCATAAATTGGTCATCAGAAATAGCATCTCGTCTACGGTGCAAAACGAAGAAGAGGGCAGTTTAAAGCTGCTACTGTCTGGTAGACTGACATGAGATTATGCGATGCAAGCTGCTTCATTAAAGTGCAAAAATAAAGATAGCGAGCGATGTGGTGAGCAGCCTGGCTGCAGTCGTGTGGAGAAATCCAGAGATGTTTTTAAAACTACGGTGGAAATATCCAGGAATAAGTGCGGAGTGTCCGGAGAAAGCGCTGAGAGTGTCACGTCAGGATCAAGCCTCTGCAGCCATTTTGTTCGGTATCAACAAAGCAGACGAGCAGCTCAACTATGGTGGGAGGGGCTTAGCCGCTGAAATCATTTCCATATGACGTTTAACCAAGCAAGCAAGCAGACTGATTTTACATCGGAGCACCGCCCATAAAAGGTTTCAAAGCGTCCAGTTGGAAATCACAAGGGCTGGAATGGGCGTTCAACTGAGACCCTTTGCATGCTCTGTACAGAAACAAACAAACAAACAATTTGAAACCCAGTGTTTTCATTTCACACTAGGGGCCCAGACAAGTCGACTTTAAAGTCCCCATGAAATCAAAATTTAAGTTTTTTTGGCTTTTAGTATGTTAGCCTTAAAAGTTCCCATGAAATCAAAATTAAAATTTTTGGGCTTTTAGTATTAATATAGCCTTATAGTTATCTATAAGCTAGTGTGCTCCAAAACGATGACAAAATTTGTATTTAGAAGATAAGCATTCAAAACCTACACAGATTCCGGCAATATGAATTAGCGGTTTGTTGAGGTCACCCCTCACTTCAGCTTCTCATCAAACTTTCTGTCCAATCAAATGCTCTCTAGAATTTGAAATGTCCCGCCCCTACACTATAAATAGACGCTGAAACGGCAGCTGAAATAGGTCTATGGGAAGCGAAACAACCCAAATGTGGGACGAAACGGCGCGGTATTCAAGTGTTCACGCCGCGCTGACCCTTGAGCCGCGCCTATGACAGGTCAGCACGGCGGGAACACTTTAATACTGCGCCGTTTCGTCCCACATTTGGGTTGTTTGGCTTCCCATAAAGGTCACTTGTTCACAGAGTTAGTCTTTCTGTATGCTGAATGGCACGTAGTGCGCACTATATGGGAAGTTCGGATCATTTTACCGACTCGGACCTTTGAGTCTCGTTCAGCAAAATGAAAGGATCTTTTTTCGAGTCATTTCGTTCATTTTAGAAAAATATAATTAAAAAGTTACGTGTTACTTCCCTAACACGTCTACTACTTACGCAAACGTTGATCACACTACAATAATACAAAACTATAATGCTATAAGAAACAGAAAAGATTAATTCATTGTTTACCTCCCTGTTGAAAAAAAACAGCATATGCTGGTTAGGTATGTTTTGACGCTGGGATGCTGGTTTAAGCTGGTTTATGCTGGTCCTTTGCTGGTTTAAACTTGTCCTTTGCTAGTTTATGCTGGTCATGTGCTGGCAAAAGGACCAGCATAAACCAGCAAAGGACCAGCCTAAACCAGCATCCCAGCGTCAAAACATACCTAACCAGCATATGCTGGTTTTTTCAACAGGGCTGGGTCTTCAGTCTATGATTGGCTCACCTCACCTCATTAGGTGCATTCGCACCATTTCACACATTTATAAACTTTAAGAAGTAAAAAGCTACAATTTGAGACCAGAAACGCATCATGTAACTGTAAGAGTAAATAATAATGATAATGATGATGATAATAATAATAATAATAACTATGCACCCGTTTGTAAGGAAGCTTGTAAATTAACTAATTTCTCTATCCAATGCTGTCACGTCACGTGACAAAAGAACGAACGATTCGAGATGAACTAATCAATTCTCCTTCCGGCTCAGACTGCATTGGTTAAA
This sequence comes from Sinocyclocheilus grahami, assembly GCF_001515645.1. Lineage (NCBI taxonomy): Eukaryota > Metazoa > Chordata > Actinopteri > Cypriniformes > Cyprinidae > Sinocyclocheilus > Sinocyclocheilus grahami. The sequence continues at coordinate 186,922 of NW_015505327.1, read as the reverse complement.
GCTTATGGGGCTGTCACATGATGAACAAATGACTCAATCCCGAAGACTCCAGAGATGAGCTAATCAGTTCTCTTTCCGGCTCAGACTGCATTGGTTAAAGCTTATGGGGCTGTCACATGATGAACAAATGACTCAATCCCGAAGACTCCAGAGATGAGCTAATCAGTTCTCTTTCCGGCTCAGACTGCATTGGTTAAAGCTTATGGGGCTGTCACATGATGAACAAATGACTCAATCCCGAAGACTCCAGAGATGAGCTAATCAGTTCTCTTTCCGGCTCAGACTGCATTGGTTAAAGCTTATGGGGCTGTCACATGATGAACAAATGACTCAATCCCGAAGACTCCAGAGATGAGCTAATCAGTTCTCTTTCCGGCTCAGACTGCATTGGTTCAGTTTATGGGGCTGTCACGTGATGAACGAACGACTCGAAAAACCCGAAGACTCGAAACAGGTGAATGAACGAAAATGAACGAATCGTTCAAGAACGACCCATCACTGCTACATGGGGAATAAGGAAGGATTCTGACAATTCTGACAAAGTCTTCCTGTTTCAGTTGAAATTACGTCACCACATAGCACAACGCTGCATGTTTCAAGGCACTTCAGTGGACCTTTAAGGTTATCTATCTATACAGCGTACTTGATAACGTCACTCAGCTCGCCTTGGCTACTCCGGTTATCCTTAGGGCTGTCCTTAAGGGGTTGCAACTGGAATGCACACAAAGTCGTTATTATGAGTGGGAAACTCAAATTATCTTAAAGGCCTGAGTTTCCGAGTTGGGGGTGTGTCAGTGAGAAAACATGTTGGATGCAATGGATGCAGCCAAAGTCTAGAGATATGCAGTGTCTGTATTGGCGGTAAATTTGTTGAAATGAAAAAAAATATATATATACATATAAATATATATATATATATATATATATATATATATATATATATATATATGTGTGTGTGTGTGTGTGTGTGTGTGTGTGAGACCGTTGACCACAAAACCACAAGTTTCACATGTTTCCAGGGTCACATATTATTGTATAATTACCAATATATAATGATTAAGTTCATAAATCTCCTTCATAAATTGAATAAAAACAGAAAAAAGCAAGCACACAATGATACACATTCTTTATTTATCATTTTGTAGATGTAGAGTTTAAAAAATCATTGAATTTTATGTAGAAAAGTTAAATCACCATCTTGTACCAACCAAAGTAACTTGAACACACCTGATGTCGTAATTACGTCTTGTCAACTCGTAAATACGAACTTCGCAGGAGGACTTGAATGCACCATAATTATATCTCATGTTTAACCACTACAGAGACATCGCCAGCGACAAATGTCAGAATGCCTAGCCAAGATAAGGCTGCTCTCTGCGGGAAACACTGACAAGCCTGTGGGCAGTATATAATGAGGTGAGAGCGATAATTGCCGCAGAATCTTCTTCTTCACACTGCCATCGTCGAAGACGGACCAGAAGATACTACAACTTTTTCACGGCATCCGATGGCCACCTTCTGTTGACTTTGCGCGGGCCCTATCGACCCACCGGACCCGCATGAGCACTGCATTGCCTGCCTGGGCCTGGCCCACGCTGAGGTTGCATTCTCTGAGTCCAACTGCGTGCACTGCGCTGATTTGCCGGCACAAATTTTGAGGACTTGAACTCACTCGTGGCCTTATGGGGATGAGGCCCACTGCTGCCAGCAAGCTGCTGGTGGGCCCTCCCCTCCTTTCTGTAGTCCTTTTTGCTGACGAAAACCTTCACCCCCCTCCTGCCGTCGCAGATATAATTTCCTTTGGCACCTGAAGAAAACAAAGACTCCATGTCTATCTCTGCGTCACAAAAGGACTGGACAGAGTCAGAGTGGGATCTTCCTGACACTGAGGGCCCCGCAGACCTCCAGGAGGAGCTCGTCAGGGTCCTCGCGAAAGCTGTTAAGGAGCTTGACATCAACTGGGATGCTCCAGAGGAAAATGCCAGGACAAAATGCTGTGAAAGACCTGTACACAGTGACAGACTTTGCGCTGATGGCGACAAAGAGCTCTGCTCAAGCCATTGGTCGAACCATGGGGTTCATGGTGGTCCTTCACAGGCACCTATGGCTGACCCTAGCTGACCTAAAGGACTCCGGGCGTCATTTCCTTTGGCCCTGAGGAAGACGAAGACTCCATGTCCATCTCGGCATCACAAAAGGACTGGGCAGAGTCAGAGCGGGATCGCCCTGACACTGAGGGCCCCCCAGACCTCCAGGAGAATTGTAGACTTACTGCCCACCTCACTTACAAGGCTTACACCTCCACTGGCGAAGCGGCATCTGCACTGCACGCGATGGCAGTTCTGCAGGTTTTTCAAGCTAAGCTCCTGCAGTCCCTGGACAGCTGCGACATGGATGCAATGCCGTGAAAGACCTGCACGCCGCAACAGACTTTGTGCTGATGGTGAGAAAGCGCTCTGCTCAAGCCATAGTTTGATTCATGGGGTTCATGGTGGTCCTTCACAGGCACCTATGGCTGACCATAGCTATGGCTGACTCCGACCTTAAGGCACTCCTTAACGCGCTGATCACTAAACAAACATAAATTTGATATTGTGGTAACTTTTTACAATTTTTTTTCAATCAGGCAACAGAAAAAAATGTATTACCCCAATGACAGTAATTGTTTTTTCAATTGTTGTGACGAGAATGTTTCTATTAGCAAAATAAGAGAATCAGCATTGCATGAACAAACAAATTTACATTGACTAAACAAAGTATCTTTACTAAGCAGAACTGAAAAACTATTGTTGAGAGAACTCAAATGTCTTACTGCATCAAGTTGCCTTATTATTTACATTTTCTTAACTATTTATTTTTTACAGTGTAAGTAACACTTAATGATATAAAATAATAAGCCAAAGCCTCTTTAAATGCAACACACACACACACACACAAAGTCTTGTTGCCACTGTTGTGGCTCAGCCTCTCTCATCAAACTAATTATGGAAAATCAGTCCACTGCTGGTTTTATGGTGTTTTGGGACTTGACTGGTAAATCTGATTTATTGCACACTTAAGCTTAATTGATTGCCTTCATGGATTTAAATGAATAATGAGGAGCTAATAAGCATTGTCTTTGTTTCAAGAACCTGGAAGTGAACAGGGAAAAGAGGATAATGACCAACGGGCAGAGAGAGAGAAAGAGTGAGTGAGAGAGAGAAAGAGAGAACTTATGAAGGTGTCATTATATCTGTTCTGCATGTTTGTTCTGTTGCCAGCTGCATGTAAGGTTTTTTTTTCATGCTAATAATTCTGTATGAATAAAACACCTGAAAATATTTACATTGGGGTCCTAAAGTCTCCACATCAAAAACAATATAACAATCATATATATATATGTATATATATATAGCTAATCAATATTCAATTTCAAATGAAGACATTGGCCATAACTACTTTGAATCGAAGAAATTTCGATTGTGTCACGAACTGCTACTGTGCTGGAGCGAGAGGCAACGAAAACACGGCGACGCAGGAGAATTCTCAATAACACAGTCTACACGGGGTACACAGGGCAGAGAGGAACACACGTAGAACGGCTGAACATTCATGGACCTGAAGACATTCAATACCAGACAGCGAAACACAGGCAAACTCAGGGCTTAAGTACTCAACTAAACAAGGGGGTGACGAGACACACCTGGACTCAATGAAACACAATAGGAACAGGAACAGGAAGGAAACCAAATATGGGCATGTAACACACAAGGGAAAACTAGGTCATGGGGAGCAAAACACAACACAGTCCATCTTCCTGACACCTTGTTCACAAGATGCTTTTTGGATCATCGGATTTTGCGCAAAAAAGCACAAAGGTGCATACCAAATTATAAGAAATTAAATTATTTTCAACAATATAATTAGTAATGGAAAACAGAAGCATTTAGGAGTGTAACGATATTCAAACGGAACCAAAAAAACGCGATACACCACCCCACGATACGTATCGCTTTAATCTATGCATACCGCGGTCCTGGTCAGACCAATAATTCTATTGGATTCATTTCCTCAGGTTGAGTCCAATGTCCAGCAGATGCATGAACCAACAGATTTACAGGGGATATATTTGTGTTGACAGGATTTGGCTGACTTAAGTTATCAGAGCAATATTCTATAGATCACTGTTTCTGACTAGCTCGATCACTAATTTGCCATTGGATTTTGCTAAAAACCAGAAAGTTTTTTAAAAAATCCTTTGAGATTTAAGCTACATTTAGTACAACATTTGGTCACTGGCTCTAGCATGAGCACTAACACCATCTCAAACTGGTTCTTGGCCGTTAACCATTCTCAAACCATTCCGCAAGTTTCTACCAGGCAATTGTGCAGCTTCCATTGGACAACTGAACAATGCTGATCAACCAATAGGGTTCCAGATGGCTCTGATCAAGCTCCAGCCAAGCACCAGCTCTTGCTTGAGAACCAACACAATCCTAACGAAAAAGTGATATGGCTGCCTCCTGGTCCAAATGGAAGCACCTTCCAGTCAACAGGATTTTTCGTCTTCCAGAAAAATTGCAATTTGACCACTTAAGATATGCCCCTAGTTTTAATACTCAGGGTTAGAGGTTTGTTCAAAACCGTAAACTTAACTGTGAGCAATAGTAATAGTGATGCTTGCTTTAGCGAGCAAGATTACTTCAAATGTGGATTGTCTTACAGTAGGACTGAGCATAGATGTTTTACTTGTAATATAACCTTTGACACCTCTTAACTTTTGGATAGATTTCATTTCAGTCATAGGGGGACTCCTGGTCCACTCCCTCAAGCCCAAAATTAGTGTTGAGGCTAACAGCAGCATTTCTTCTGTTTTGATTTGATTTGCTTTTTAACAGTATCAATAATGTCCTTTAATATGCAAGGAGCTAAAGCTATAGACTCACACTATGAACTCTATTTGCCAAAAGAGCACAGATGAATTCCACCTCTGTTATAAATGTTAGAGGAATTTATCCCCTCAGGCGAGGGGTGATATTCAGGAGTACACAGCTGTAATAAGGGTTGCAAATGGGTTAATTTCGTTTTTGGGAAGCAGAGAAACAGAGGTCTTTTGCCACAAGCAGTCACAGCGCAGGGGGGGAAAAGAGATAGAAAAGGGAGAGTGTGGCAAGAGATTGGAAGTGTTACTGTTTGTGGTACAACCCCTCTTTCTCTCTATTTCTCTCTCTCTCTCTTTCTTTTGACAGGGTGTCGTTGTGATTAATGCAGCTTTCTTTTGTATGACCTGAAGGTCAAAGGAACAGAGGAAGTGAGGGGTGACACTGAGGGGGGTAAAGCAGTGCATAATTCACTCCTGCAGCAAACGCCTCTCTGCTGTTCTAATCTGAAATGTAATCAAACTTGCTTTAATACAACTGGCTTGGAAGACCCAAGAATGGTGGAGGGGTACTGATGGTAGACAGTAAGCATGAATATAACCAGTTAAGAAGTGATGAAAGCAAATTTATTTTGCAGGAAAATGTTTAATAGAAGCCCACTGCAGTCATTTGAATTCTGACACAATTAGACAACATTTGAATAAAATAATAATAATAATAACAATAAAATATTTATTTGTAATAACTGATGTAGTGCTGGATGCTGCACACACTCAGCATTGTCAAGGTAACATTTGGTCAGTCAGTCCCTTTGCCAAAGGGAGTTCCAAATGCTTACATGAGACAGTAATGCCCTGCATCCTTCAAAGAACTCACTTCGAGAGCTCTGCCATTCAAAGGTAGTAGATCACTGTTTCTCAACCCTGGTCCTGGGCACCCCCCAGCACTGCACATTTTGCGTGTCTCCCTAATCAAACACACCTGATTCAACTCATTAGCTTATTAAAAGAAACTCCAGGACCTGAAATGGGTGTGTCAGATAAGGGAGACATACAAAGAAGACATACCCTTCTGCGGAGGGCTCAGGACCATAAAATATTTGTTCAATCATTGTATTCAGTCTGAATCCAATAATATGATGTCCTACATGCCTGCTTGTCAACCTATGTATTTTCATACTTCTTTGCACCCAATAGCGAGAGTGTAGCTACTGTAGTACAGTGTAGTCAGAGGATGTTTTGCCCATGAATTAGTCAGTGTGGAAAAAGAAATTCAGAGTTACAGAAGTGCAAGCCAAAATTCGAACAATTGCCAAAATACACAGAGACAGATAACGGAGTAAAACAAGGGTAAACATTGGCAATGGTTTTACAAGATGGAAGATTTTGATGGATGTTTGGGTTTCACTTGATATGACAAACTTTCGTAGTTTATTCTAGACAGGTAAGCTAAACTTCAAGTAAAAAGTATACCTAGTATGGTAAACCTTTTATTGAGCTTAGGATGTTTTTACCTGTTGAGACGTGCCTTCACTTTTATAGAACTATAAAAACTGTGTTTGTGATGTTTGAGTTTGGGGAGGCGTGATGCGTCAAAGGGGCATTGTTTGAAAACATGCTTTATTTTTGTAGTTCCACTATATGACACTAGTGGTTTAGTAGTTACTGCCACCATTAAAATGTGTAAAGGTTAGGTTTAAGGTGTATTATAGTAAGCACATAGTACATATACTACTATATATATATATATATATATATATATATATATATATATATATATATATATATATATATATATATATATATATA
>NW_015505327.1:170326-179272 GCF_001515645.1 Sinocyclocheilus grahami | reverse complement strand
TATATATATATATATATATATATATATATATATATATATATATATACAGGACTAAAATAAAGTTAATGTTATTCCAAATAATTTTTTGCCATTGTTTTCTAAATGTACTTTGCTCTATAATCTATACATTTTTTCTTTGTGCTGGCATCATGCATGGTCTGTTGGATAATATGATCTAGGAACCAGTTGTACTTGACTAAATCTTGTGCAATTTTCAGTGTTACTGCTGTGATAAGATATGACAAAATAGCTTATGTATTCACTAACAGCCACTTCAAAGCAGACACTTGAGTTCCAAGCATCCTTAAGTATTCAATTACTTTTCATGCGCAAGTAAACAGAACCATTATAGAACTTCATCATAGGCTTTGAGATTCATAGCATGGTGTGATGATTAGATGGGTAGGCTCTGACTGAATATCTAATGCCTTCACACAGTGTTTCTGAGTGATTACTTTATGTTGATATGAGTCACATCTTTCTGAGTCAGACTTAAACAGCTCAAGACTCCTAACTAAGAACTAAGTGAGTCTTTCCCTTTGAGTCTGCAGTATGTGGTGCCATCCATTACTCTTACTCCTGTGTCTGTGTTACTAATGCTTTCTCTCTCTGCTTTCTTCTTCCTGGCTCCTTATTTTCAGTCTGAGCACACACACACACACACACACACACACACACACGCACACACATTTCCTGGGTGTCATGAATCTTTCATTCTGCCGCTTGCTATAATCCCTGAGGCGTGGTCCCAGGATACACACACACACATACATGAACTAGTGCTAACAAAGCGCTCTGATTGTTTTTGTTGTAGAATACGATAGGGGATATATTCACACGTTATAAAACTGAAAAAGGATGGTGTATAAAATTGATTTTAAGATACAAATTAGACGACAAAGAATTAACTTGACGGAGCTCAAACTCAAACCACATGGCAGCAACAAACAGGAAGTGACGTCAACTCTGAAGACTGCAGTTTTAGTAAGAAAGAGATGATTCTTTAAAGAACCTTTGACTGAATGGTTCTTTGTGGAACCAAAAATGGTTCTTCTATGGCATCGCTGTGAAGAACATTTTGAAGCACCTTTATTTTTAAGAGTGTACCCCTAAACCTACCCCTCACAGGAAACTTTCTGCATTTTTAGATTTTCAAAAAACTTAATTCTGTATGATTTATAAGCTTTTGTACCCATGGGGACCACAGTTTATGTCCCCACCGTGACACGAGTCCCCATGAGTCTGTGTGTAGTCAGGTTTAAGTCCCCACCAGGATATATAAACCAGTACACACACACACACACACACACACACACACATGCCCATTACCTTACACCAGAGGAGAGAGAGGGAGAGAAAGGGCAGGAGAGAGGATGACAACTTGATGCATACTGCAGGACTGAGCTTCAGAGCAGCTATTACTAGGGTTCTTTTACAAAAAATCTTGAGAGACAGGTAAAAAGACAAGGAAAGGCAAGCCCTTTTCTTTTGTTCTTGCAGCTCTATACCCTCCACTTCTCCCCAGCTATCCCACGTCAGACTAAACCTGGGGTATGCTCACACAATTTGCAAACATCTTCCTCTGTCTCATTTTGAACAGTCAGACACATCAGAAGCACTCATGGGAGAGGATTTGCCTTCAGGGGAAACATGTTCCACAGTCTCTACTAATGGCCATATAAAAAGACACAGAATCTAATCCGACCACTGTCAGTAACACAACTAGTGTCCTAACGAGCACAGTAAACACATATAGGAGTTATAAAAACATTTTCCCCAGTGTAATTCAACTTTCTTAATTCTATTTGTGTTATTCCATGTGGAACAAAATAAATTGGAGCTCTATTAAGTAATGACGTGTTGTTGCACCAGCCCATAAATACACAGTCTATATGATGCTATATTGATAACAAAGTGATCTTACATAACAGTGAACAGAAAATGAAAGACAGAAAGAGAGGCATGATAATGCCTATTTTTTCTAATAATTACAGTAATAGAAAAGTTTGGATGTTGAAATGTTGAAAATAATATCAAATTTACTATAAAACAATTCAAAATACAGATTAATTTGTTGCATTTTATTTTACAATATGTGCACTTACCTGTACTTACAGTGTATTTACCTAAGAAAGTACTGATAATATAAGGTAGCTACATAGATTAGGGTTAGGTTAAGGGGTAGGTTCAGAGTTAGTACATAGTTATTACACAGTCATTGTAGTTACTATAACACATACATAGTATGTACTGTGCATGTGGAACAGGATGCTACCGAATAATTGTTTTATTTGTTTACATTTTTATTTTTGCAGCGCAGACAGGAGAATGGGAGATAGAAAAAAGAAAGCAAGAAACACCATCATATTGGTAAGGTCTTTTACCTTTCAGAATAGAAGGAAGGAACTGAAATCAAGTGGTATAAATTTACAGACACCTAAGGTGGCCTTGACTATCATCTACCAATCCCCAAATGCATTTATCTATGCTTATATCTCCACACACACACACATATACTGTATATATATATATATATATATATATATAGTATTCTGATAACCACTTCTGAAACACAATTATAGTGAGTCATGAATGTGAAACACAGAGTGTGCAGAAAGTGGGGGAAGGGAGAGCGATAAGCTCATTGGTATATCTATGGTCTTGCAGTCTTGTGTCGCTGCCTCTTGGAGGGGGCAAATGGAGAGGGCAGAGCAAATTTCACGCCTCTTCCACCATTCTTTCAAGCTACACTCGTTCTCCAACTCCAATCCCTCTCTCTGCCCTCATTTCCCCATCCCCCTGTCCCCACGGTCAGAAAATGACAAAAGCACAAAAATTAATCTCCAGCTAAACCAACATACTATCATCCACATAATGATAGAAAAAGAGAATGAGATAGAGAAAATATAAATTTCAATGCTTCAGCTACAGTCACAGAGCTGTTTCCATATGCACAGGGACAACGTTTGCTTAATTGGAGATGTTAAATGGCCTATTTATCATGTGCCCAACACCTCTCCACCAGCACATGCCTAATTAATGCCCATAACTGCATAATAGGATTGCAATTATGCTATTTAGATGCAACAACAGAGTGTTGACATGTCCCCACCTGTGTTCGTGTCAGATGAACGTTATTTCTGTTCTTATTTTAGCTGCTGCTTTTTTAACAGTGTTGGAACCAGCAGGATGCCTCTTTTTACTGCCTTTTTGCAGCTAATATTCAATTACACATAGCAGGATGTTGTTATGGTTGAATGCTTATGCCAAAAGAATGCAATGTTAATGCCTTTGTTTCTGCGGCCATCATAAGTGACTGTGATAAGACATAGTACTTAATTTCAGACCCCTGGCAGCCATACACAGACTGTTTCCCATGGGAGGTATATGTCTGAGTGGGGTCTTTCAGACATCCCGTCCTTCATTTTCAAGTCTGCAGGCACAACTGTTTGCCAAGGACACCTAAAGGTCATTAAGATTTTAATTAATATGACATTAGACAGGGCCACAAAGGCAGAATGTTTACCATAACTGATACATTTTCTTTGTCCAGCTTTCATAATGATCTTTAAGACATGAAGGCTCTTTCCATTTTTTTCAGCTTTTAATAGAAACATGGGTAACAATTTCTGTGAAGCCCGTATTTATAATACATTATAAGGGTATTCTAAAGGCATTATATTGAATACATAATGCATTATACTGTATATATATATACAGTATAAAATTTAATAATACTGTAACAACAATAATATGCTGTATCATCACATGAGTAATCATAACAACAATTATAATACTTATGCATTTGTGGTTATAACATTTAAGAGTATAATTATTTATAACACATAATGAATACCATATTAAATCCACTTAATTTATAATAGATTGTCTCATATCTTGACATTGTTTATTTAAGATCTGCACATTATCTTACTGCATCTTGTGAGAGGTTAAAAAACGGGCTTCATAGAAAGTGTTACCAGGAACGCAGCATTTACAGATGTAGGGGTGCCAGCCATGTCTTAGCATGATTAAACAGCCTGTTCTACTCACACATTACTGGAGTTTAAGGGCTCATATCCCAACTCTTACCAAATGGGATTTTACACATGGATGAACTGTGAAAATCCATATTTCCATGACCGCATCCCTGCATGCCAGCAGGGAAATTTCTTTGCCCTCTAACACTTTACCTCAAATTAGAGGGATGTTCATGAATGGGATGAGAGGGAATTCATTATTTGGGTTGGTAGAAATAACACATTATAAATATAGCAGAAGTAAGCTATTAAAGGAGAATCAGACATTATCAGTGTAGTAATATCTGAGGAGTAATCGCAGTTAAGCTAATAATGAACTATCATTCATAGGTCACTTAACAGATGGGGGTTGGTGCTCTGGAGCAAAAGAGTTCTCACAGACACAAGAAGGAATGTTTTGGGAATAATTCATCTGTGTCTTCTGTAATTTGGAAACATACAGGAAATAGGGTACAACGGGGCTAAAGGCCCACCTTAAGAAAAAAATAGCTATTCACTGTGCCTAAAATGTATATTTGCAGAAAAAAATATATACGTTGTATTGAACATTAATGGAGCAACAGATTTTGTGTGAAAATAAATCATTCAGGTTGTTTATTTTGTTTAAAAATCTTATAAATGTATGAGGTGGCAAGAGGGGCCTTTTACCCCACACACGGGGTAAAAGACTGTAAGACCTCTGCGAATATCGCACAAATGAACGATTGAATCTCCGCATTCCACCGGAAAAACTAAAGACTCTCCTCCCCAGCTATCTGCGGTCGTAAAGAAGATTAATGATCAACAGGGCACCTAATTGTCTGGACCTGCTTCCGGTCAAGGCCTGGTCCTAAGTATCCCTTAGGGGGATCTGAACTGCTTAAACCCTAACTATCACCAGGAGAGAAGAAACTCCCTCTGTCTGAAGACCCTTCAAGGACCAGATGTGCAGTGTAACGTTGACCGGCTTCAGCATAAATAAACCAGCTAATAAACAACAGAACAAAGAACATGGTATTTGGAAATGTTCCAACTACAGACTCGCCCAGACCCCATGACCGTTTAATGCATAAATTGATAATCCGATAAACAGAAAGTGAGAGATTAAGAGCTCCCTGTCCAGCAGAAGGATGGCAGATCTACACTCGTGACATGGGCATGACCTCAGGACACCTCCCCTTTTCCCCCTGCATTCCAAAAAAGGTAATGTAAGGTAATCCTATTACTACTTTCCAGAAAAGCGCACGTTTCTCCTGTCACAGACAAAGGGACATAAAACTTACAACAGACAATTTCAACAGATAATCATTTATGCGCATAACAGGGCAACCATATTCACAAATAATATGTTGTATGTCTTATATATGCTTGATGTGTTTCATGTAACCGGTGCAACTTTAATCAGTGTTTTATTACACTTTTTTAGGAAATAAGATTATTAAAATGTGTGTATTATGTGAAGTTTAATCTTGAACGAATGGGCACGACAAATGCAGAATGTTGAAATGAAATAAACTTTAATAGTAAGTACAGTACTTGCATTTAAGAAACTTTATAGAAGTATTAACACAACTTTTATAGATGGTGTCCTCATGTGATGAATTGAAGCCTCTTGTTAATGTACGCGCCGTGGGACAGACTTATGCCGCGGATCAAAAACCCAATGCAAGACAGACTCGAGTGCTTGCTTGCTTCTTCGCTTTTCGCCGTGTGAATATCATGTTTTTAAATATGATGGTTTCATTCTAAACATGTTGATTATCTCTAATATGGACACCCAACATAATATATGATATTTACCATCTGAATCTAACCATGTCATGTAAAAAAATTGAAAATTCGGCCACCTATTAATTATCATGTTAATTAAAAGACCTTTGTCTCAAAATATATGCATTGGTTTTTAGCGATTCTTATTTGCTACTTAAATCTACAACATTTTTAAAAAACATAAAATATTAGATCAAGTAAGCACAGAATCAACTGCTGCGCTCGATTGCATCAAGGATCAGACAAAAATACACGTGCATCTTGAAAAGCGGATGTTTTGGAAAGTGCTATGCCATGTTTTTGTTCCATCTAGTGGTTTAGATGAAAATAATATCAAAGGCGCCTTTTACCCCGGGGCGCCTTTAGCCCCGTTGTACCCTATACTTTTGTAGCAAATTAGCTCAAAAGGCAAATATTTAAAATTAATTCTAACAAGTTATGATAAATTTTAATACTTGCCTTTTGAGCTAATTTGCTACGCTTTTGATTAATCAACACTGTACATCAAACTCTGCTTAAAGGAAATTCATGAATCCCTATTAACAATCAATTTCTTATGAGGTTGTTACGGGGCTGACAAGATGTGAGATGTGCGGATCAATAAGCAAGCTTTATTTAAAGCAGAGGAGGTCAGCTAATTTTAAGCAGTAAACATAAGACAAACCTCTGCTTTGTGATTTTCTCAGGTTGCAAGTAAGAGAACTTTGGGCTTTCCTCACAACTCCGTTAACATCATTTTCATTCTTCAGAACTGTATGTATGTGTGTGTGTGTATGTGTGTTTTAGCTTAGTTTAATGTAATCTAGAATAGCCAATAAATTTGTGTTTCATTTATAAAGAATCATTGTCTGGTGTCGTATAATTTTAAAGTCAAACCTTGCCAAGATCACATTACCTCGCTAGGAGCTTACAAAGTATCATAATTGTATTGACCTGTGGCCAAGGAAAATACACATAGTCAGATTGTTAAGATACACAGACATTAACGTCTCGCTGGACGACCGTTGATAAGGTGTAAGCTATTAAAATTTTAAATCAGTTCTAATCAGGTTGACTTCGAATTTTCCGATTCGAGTCCTCTCAAAACCTGAATGAATTAATAATAATTAATTCCCTAAGAAAAGTAATCAGACATTACAAGACTCACCAGCATGGGGTAAAAGGCACGCGGTATTGATACAAATACTTCAGTTAAAATAATGTTTTTTTTAATAATGTCTAAGTTAATACTTGTTCAAAACAATCACTTTAGCAAAGTTTTTACTATTTTCTGCTTATTTTGAAAAAAATTATTATTTTTTTCAATAAATATATTTTTAATGAAAAATAATTATATATTTTAAATAATAAAAATAATTTTATATGTTAATATAAAAAAATATATTTTAAAATACAGAAACAAAATCGTTTTAATAAGTAAAGATTCTGAAAGTATTTAAGGAGATCCAATAATAATTGAATATATACTTACAGTAGTAACAACAAATTATATGATATGATTAATATCATGTTTTTAAATATGATGGTTTCATTCTAAACATGTTGATTATCTCTAATATGGACACCCAACATAATATATGATATTTACCATCTGAATCTAACCATGTCATGTAAAAAAATTGAAAATTCGGCCACCTATTAATTATCATGTTAATTAAAAGACCTTTGTCTCGTGCAATCAGTGCTGTGTGCAATCAGTGAAACAGCTGTGTGCAATCAGTGCAATGAATGATGGGATATGTAGTCCGGGATGAAATGCAACAGTGTGTAGTGCGAGAGTCAATGAAAATGGAAAGGGTGACCTCTGATGGCTAGCAGACGGAAGTTCATGGACAGGATACGTAACAGAGCCACCCCCAAGGAGCGGCTTCCAGACGCTCCAAAACACTTTACAATTCCGGAGGGCGGTGGAGTGGAGGCAGAACAGGGGGAGGGATGGAGGGCCAGGTCCACATGGAAGTGGAGAGGCCGGGAACTGAGGGAGAATCAGTGGAGTAGAGAGCCAGGGCGAAGCCGGCGGTACAGGTGGAGCGGAGGACCACCAGAGCCAGACAGTAGACCACCACGGCAGCGCAGAAGACCACCACGGCGGAGCAGAGGACCACCAGAGCCAGACAGTAGACCACCACAGTGGAACAGAGAACCCCCACGGCGGAGCGGAGGACCCCCACGGCGGAGCAGAGGACCACCAGAGCCAGACAGACCACCACGGCGGAGCAGAAGGAACAGGGAACCCCCTCGGTGAACCACACCGGTCAGGAGACCATCGTGGAGACTGTAATATAACGAGAAAGCAGAGACAGACAACACAGACAGAACATTGGGGTTGACAGATAAGGCTGGTTGTTCAGAGGCAGCCTCCTTGGCTGGGTCGGGACAGGACAAAAGTTCACAAACGACCTCCTTGGCAGACAAAAAGCACACAAAGAATTCACAAACGGCCTCCATAGCCGGGACAGGACGAGCAGGGAGTTGGCAAATGGCCTCTATAGCTGTGACAGGATGAGCAGGGAGCTCGCAAACGGCCTCTATAGCTGTGACAGGATGAGCAGGGAGCTCGCAAACGGCCTCTATAGCTGTGACAGGACGAGCAGGGAGTTCGCAAACGGCCTCTATAGCTGTGCCAGGACGAGCAGGGAGTTCGCAAACGGCCTCTATAGCTGTGACAGGACGAGCAGGGAGTTCGCAAACGGTCGCCTTAGCCGTGATAGGATAGACAGAGTTCATAGGCGGCCTCCTTAGCCGGAACAGGACAAGCAGAGAGTTCATAGACGTCCTCCTTGGCCGAAACAGAACAGGCTGAGAGTTCATAGGCGGCCTCCTTGGCCGGAACAGAACAGGCAGAGAGTTCATAGGTGGCCTCCTTGGCCGGAACAGGACGAGCAGAGAGTTCATAGATGGCCTCCTTGGCCGGAACAGGACAGGCAGAGAGTTCATAGGCGGCCTCCTTGGCTGGAACAGGACAAGCAGAGAGTTCATAGACGGCCTTCTTGGCCGGAACAGGACAGGCAGAGAGTTCATAGACGACCTTCTTGGCCGGAGCAGGACAGGCAGAAAGTGCGTTGATGGGCACCACCACCACGCAAGGAACTGAGGCAAGTGTCGCCATCTCGGGAGGTTCTGCAGCATGCGCCGCCACCTCTGAAGAGACTGCAGT
>NW_015505327.1:166490-168023 GCF_001515645.1 Sinocyclocheilus grahami | reverse complement strand
GCCGGAACAGGACAAGCAGAGAGTTCATAGACGTCCTCCTTGGCCGAAACAGAACAGGCTGAGAGCGGCCTCCCGGCCTCCTTGGCCGGAACAGAACAGGCAGAGAGTTCATAGGTGGCCTCCTTGGCCGGAACAGGACGAGCCATAGATGGCAGGCGGCCTCCTTGGCTGGAACAGGACAAGCAGAGAGTTCATAGACGGCCTTCTTGGCCGGAACAGGACAGGCAGAGAGTTCATAGACGACCTTCTTGGCCGGAGCAGGACAGGCAGAAAGTGCGTTGATGGGCACCACCACCACGCAAGGAACTGAGGCAAGTGTCGCCATCTCGGGAGGTTCTGCAGCATGCGCCGCCACCTCTGAAGAGACTGCAGTGGGTACCATGGCCTCTGGGAGCACAGCAGCGGACACCGCTACCTCGGGAGGTTCTGCAGCGTAAGCCGCCACCTCTGGAGATGTTGTAGCCGGTGCCACTGCCTCTAGCAAATCGGCAGTGGAGTACGCACCATAAAGCGATCCCCATTGTGGGAAGCGCTACAGACAGGGGAAATAGTTCAGAAGCTGGAGGGCTTGAGAGCGCTGGTTTAGGGATGCCAGCTGCACGTGCCGACACCAGCGGTGGGTCCTCCACGCTGTAAGCCAGTCTGGGATACCGAAGAACTGACCTTGATACTCTGGGTGTAACAGACAGAACGTGACATGACTCTGGATGATCGGCTGTGATGTGACGTGACTCTGGACGAACAGCTGAGACGTGACGAGGCTCTGGATGAACAGCTGAGATGTGATGAGGCTCTGGCAGATCAGCTGGGACTTGACTAGACTCATGACGATCAACTGTAACTGGACTAGACTCATGAAGATCAGCTGAGACTTGACTTGACTCAAGATCATCTGTGACTAGACTTGACTCATGAAGATCAGCTGTGACTTGACCAGACTCCTGATAATAAACTGTGACTCGATTTGACTCAGGAAGATCAACTGTGACTAGACTTGACTCAGGAAGATCAGCTGTGACCTGACTTGACTCATGATAATGAATTGTAACTTGACTTGACTCATGACGATCAGCTGCGACTTGACTAGACTCATGCCTATCAGCTGTGCCTTGACTAGACTCATGATAATAAACTGTGACTTGACCTGACTCATGATGATCAACCGTGACTTGACTGAACTCAGGGAGATCAGCTGTGACTTGACTGGAATCATGAAGATCAGTTGTGACTTGACTGAACTCAGAGAGATCAACGGTGACTTGACTTGACTCGTGAAGATCAACGGTCACTTGACTTATGACGATCAACTGTGACTTGACGGGGCGCTGTTGTGTCCACCATTTTGTGATCAGACTCATCTGTCGCCGCCATTTTGTGAATGTAATCTAGTGCGGGGGCCATTACAGGAGTGAGTGTGGGGGTGCGTTCCTCCGCGATACCCACAGTGAATGGAGAGCCAGTCAACAAAGCAAAGTCCAAAAAACAACTCAGTGATGAATGCGGACCCTCGTGAATGAGTTTAAATTTTAGCGG
>NW_015505327.1:161302-166393 GCF_001515645.1 Sinocyclocheilus grahami | reverse complement strand
ACCAAATCAGTCCGGTAAATCAGAGTGATAGGCAATGTCCAGATACTCTTGAATGTAGTCCTCGAGCGAGCGGGTGCCCTGCTCAAGGGTTAACGACAGCCTTGCAGTGTCCATACCTGGCCAATGTCCATATGAGAAGCTGCTGGATCCTTGTGTGGCCGAGTATTCTGTTACGGGGCTAACAAGACGTGAGACGTTCGGATCCATAAGCAAGCTTTATTTAAAGCAGAGGAGGTCAGAAACACAGGCAGGGTCGAAACAGTGGCAAACAGGTATATGGCGGGCAAGACACAAGAATAATCCTAGGGCTAGCGAAGGTCCATGAACGGCGAACAGAATCAAAAGGGGCAAGACTAAAGGGAGAAATCCAGGAAAACAGGCGAAGATCAAAACTGAGAAGGCAAGGCAAGGCAAGGCAAGGCAAGGCGGCTAACGGGGCTCTGTAGAGTAGCTATCAAATGATAGGCGCTAAACAATACTCGGCAGAGGGAAGGGATAAGAGTGAGTGAGTGATATGAAACAGCTGGGTGCAATCAGTGCTGTGTGCAATTAGTGAACCAGCTGTGTGCAATCAGTGCTGTGTGCAATCAGTGCAATGAATGATGGGATATGTAGTCCGGGATGAAATGTAACCGTGTGTAGTGCGAGAGTCAATGAAAATGGAAAGGGTGACCTCTGATGGCTAGCAGACGGAAGTTCATGGACCGGATTCGTGACAGAGGTCATGGATCAGATCTCACAGTAAAATTAGTACTGCATTTAACGTAGCCCTAACCTGTACATCATCTTACACTGAATGCTTAGTGACGAACATGATGCAAAACTGACTGTGATGCAGTTATATGCATAGATATTGGTGGTTGCCACATTGGACTGCTTGAATCAATGTAAAAATCATTGAGTTTTCCAAGATGCCAAAACATTGCGCAGCCTCTTGTTGTAAAACCTCTGAAATTTAAATTCCCAAATAAATAGGATAAACTTTCATAGGTGAGAATGTGTTGGTTTGTGTTTTTAATATGTATTAGCACAATATTACTGTCACAGTATTGGACGTTTGGTTGTGTTTTTCTACCTCATGTGCCCATATTTGGTCGTTCCTGTTCCTGTCCTCATTGTGTCTTTATTAGTTAACCTCCTTTCACCTGTGTCTTGTTAATTAGTCATTAGTTCTTCTTCCGTTTGTATAAATTCCCTTCCTTTAGTTCTCTGAGTTGTCAGTTATTGCATGTGGTTATCCTTCGTGTGTGGATATTCCTTTCATCTTTCCCTGTGGATTGATTAAAAAAAATAATTATTAAGATTATCTTCGACATATACGCTTTTCTGTCTTCATTTCAGCATGTAAGTGTGACAATTACAGGTTTAAAAAATATTGTAATTTTTTTATGTCATGTTAGCTAATGGCTTCGTCTTGCTCTATTGTGTTAGTTTAGCAAAATTATCTGCTTAATTCTATTGCAGATATAGAAATTCATACATGATTATAACCATGGTTGTAGATGCACAGTCAACTTGCTGTCAAATGCTCACAGACCGGCTTTGAAAACTCTAGTAGCGGCCCATAGAAACAACCATTAAGGCATTTACATATACATTTGTATGTTTAAGTTCCCAAAATTCAAGATCTGAGAGGGAAAAAAAAGCCCCTTTATGGGTTTGTCTTATTTATATCATAAGATGTATGTAGTTTAATCACATGAGCAAGAGTGCTTTTTTTTTAATTTTTTAAAAAAAATTTCAACCCCAAACTTATGCTCAAAAGCAAATCTGATATTGACATTATACAACCGTTCAATAAACAAGAGGTTAATATTGTTATATTTTAGACACCATTGTCTGTTTAATTTCATAGACAAAAATAGTTCCATACAAAACCACAGCAAAACTGTTGAGCCTTTCTGAGCAACATGCAGCGGTGTATTAATACATCTTTTTGAACGAATCAAGTGAGCAGTGACCTATTCATAAAGGCTGCAGCCGAAATTGCATACTTCACTAATATATAGTATGCAAAAACAGTATGTGACATGAGTAGGATAACCTACTGCTTTCAGTGAGATTCTGAAGTGTCCATCTGATGCCACAGGAGAGGATTTGTTAATGACAGTGTAGCGACCCAACTGATGCTGGTTGGTCACATGACAATGACAACATGCGACTGAATGTCCGGATCAAATTCATACTACACACATTGATACTATAAAGGAACCTACTTTTTAGTATTGCATAGTAACGTCACTTTCTGAATAAATCAGAACTTTGAAAGAGATGGTTGAATGAATAACTGAATGACTTGCTCATTAAGACAATGACTTAAACGTAAACTTCTAACAACACAAATCTTAATTTTATAAGTTTTAAAAACAATCTCCAATTTTGGCATCTGAAAATCCATTTAAATGCTGGTGTGCAAGTGACCTTAAGGATATTTGTCTCAGTCAAAAAGAACATGTCTGAGAAAACTAGGATGGTGAAACTTATATATTCTCTATGTAAATATATGGGCAAGCTCATTCTGCACAGCTTTCTCTCTTCTTACACCCTGAGGATTGCATTAAGCTCATTCTGTACAAAAAATACAATGGATAAGCACACAGATAAATACATAAAACTATAAACCTGCTTGTGTGAACTAGACTGACAGCTCAAACAAGGGCCAATGATCTCATAACAGTAGGATAATTGTAAAATGTAACCGTGTTTGTTAAAACAAATAGATAGATGACAGGGTCCCTAACAAAGATCAGATTCACTAGACCAGCAAAGTAAGTGAAACATAAAACAGATAAACTCAATGGCGCTAACAAAGCAATTACATCCATGACAAGGCTGTGATTGTGTCTGTTTGCAGTACCATTACGTCTATTTGCATCACTTCTCATTATGGTCGCCTTTTTGAGCGCCTGCTAACCTCTAAGCTGCCTCAGGTTTTATGCATTCACTGGTAAAGGCCCTGAAATGTATGCACTTTACGCACACGCAATTATTTATGCATGAGTATGTAAACGCATTCATACATGCACACATACATATTCAGTCACTTGTAGTCACACACGCACACAAATTCTTAGAGCTTCCAGCGACACTGCAGAGATCTCTCCATTCAGAGGCTGTAATTATTGACTCTTGAGATAAATCAATTAACACGAACATATAGCCTTTAATTTAATCCACAACTAATTAAACCACCACCCCGGCCCACCCAGAGGACACACGCAATTATTTATGCATGAGTATGTAAACGCATTCATACATGCACACATACATATTCAGTCACTTGTAGTCACACACGCACACAAATTCTTAGAGCTTCCAGCGACACTGCACAGATCTCTCCATTAAGAGGCTGTAATTATGGACTCTCGAGATAAATCAATTAACACGAACATATAGCCTTTAATTGAATCCACAACTAATTAAAGCCACCAGAGGAGGGTGGGCGGGGGTGGTGGTCGAGCCATGGGAGGTGTGTGAGTAATGAATGAAAAGATGTCTATGTAAATGAATGCTTCATAAAGATTACAGTAATCTAATCAGTCTAGTTAATGGTGTCTATACAAACATCAACTGTAGTTTCATTTGTTTTTTTGGTTTAGAGAATCTTTAAATCAAAAGTCTTAAATTCAACCCAATTTCCTAGATGAATTTTAAAGTATCAACTTTGTTACATTCATGGTGATATGAGTCACAAAGCTTGTGTCTATGTTTAGGGTGTGTTACTCTATGTGGTGCAGTGCTAAATGCCAACAAATTAACATACTACAATCTGCAGCAGCTGGCATGAAACGACCCAAACTGATCAAAATCTTTCCCTTTCAATTTAGCATTGCAGCGGACTACATCGCCGCTAGCCATTTATCTTTCTCTGCATCCTTCTCCCATTTGTCTCCCCCTCTCTCTCGGACAAATGGAATGGAGTTGGATTGGACACGCCATCAAATCCTGGCATAGATTGGATCGGACAGTGAGAGTCTGGTCTTATCAGGGTGAGAGCGTGCAGTCTGGAACTAGCATGGGCCAGCTGAGAACAGATTGGCACACTCTGGTTGCAGCATTTATGTCATTTTCATCAGATTCATTCAGCCACAAAAACATTCGCTGCTTGAGTTACTGCAGCCATTCAACTATGAAAAGTAATCAAGCCCAAGAAATCCAGCCTTAATATCAGTGTTTGCAGAGTTTACTCATCCCTAAATGTACAACGGTTGCTTAAATCGAAGTAAATAGAATGCTGATTTTCAAGGGGACTATAAGAAGTCCGTTATTATGAAGGTTAGCTGTTTGAGGTGAAGTAGAACTCAACTTTGGATGATAACCCAGAGCTGTTTTTGTGTAAACTTATTTAATTATTTTACTCATCACTGATTTTTATTCAAGGTGAAAGTATTAAATCATGTGTAAAGAAAGAGACTGTGGAGTGATAGGAGAGACATGCAGATATGTATATGGACAAATACAGGTCATTACAAAAAATATTTGACTGCATAATCCTGCAGCTGACCAATCAAAATTAAATAGTGTGATCTAATATGTTAATATGTATACAATTCAAAATAGCATTTTCTATAGACTTCCTAAAGGCTTTTTCAATTTAATATTTACATATTTATTTGGACTATAGCCTAATTGTCTGGCTATAGAGAATGCTCTTAAAGGGGTACTTCAACGAACAATGAAAATGCTGTCAATATTTGCTCACATTCTTTCAAACCTGTGTGTGTATATATATATATATATATATATACAGTATATATTCCAAAGGGTTTTAGAATATGTACATCAGTGTATATATAACAATATATATATTAGTCTTTTGTGGAACATAAATGGAAAAATATTAGGCGGAATGACACCTTTTTTTTCTTTTTTTTTCTCATATGGAAAAATAATACAATGAAATTAAATGGTGACTTAGGCTGATTGATCCCCTATTTTTCAGAGGATGAAGAAATGAATACAAAATTAAAGTAACTACATAAAGTCTTTTTGGGGTAAACTCTGCCTTCAAGACGAAGTAAAATAATGTGTTGTACTGAAATGTGCCCAAAGGTTAGCCCTTTTTACAGCCCCCCCCCCCCCCAAAAAAAA
>NW_015505327.1:156849-158013 GCF_001515645.1 Sinocyclocheilus grahami | reverse complement strand
AAACTACAAGGCATACCTAAAATGTAATTTTACTTCCATTTTACTCCCAGATCCATTTTGCCTAAAGGCAACCTAAATATACTACAAGGTTATGCACTCCAGTTAGCTGAAGGAGAATGTGGAGGAATGGATACGAAAGTCCCACACTATCCATACAGTGTACTGTTTTTCTTGTATTTGCGGAATTAATGCGGTCTAAACACAATCTGTCCTAAAATTTTATAATCCTGGGCTTTGCCAACTAAAATCATGTCTTCATTTTTAATTGCATTATCTTATTTGTTTATTCACTTTTAAACACCAAATGCTGTGGAGTAATACAAACCTGCTGCTCTCATTTGTTGTTTGGAACATTTATCTTCATCCAGGACTTAGTCTTCAACCAGCAGAGAGACATGGAAATGTGCAGAATCTGGATTTAAACTGCCTTTCATTGAAATTTGTCTAATTGAGCCCCCAGATTAGCCCTGAGGCTACATTGATTTTTCAACCGTTTTCTTATTCATTGGATTTTCTTTCCCTGGTTGCAACTGTGGGATTGAAATTCAAGATAACCTTGTAGTTAGAAGGTCAAATTAGGAAGGCAGACATAGGCTAAATTCAATGTTTGGCTTGAAGTAAAACTGTTTACACTAGAGACATAAACCTACTAGGAAATTAGAGGAATGCCTGGACAACACGTCAATGCTAATTCAACCAAGTAGCGTAATACATTTCTTATTAATCCTTAAATATAATTAGGTCTCAAAATTTACTATTCAGCTGCTTAAACTGTCCCTGAGGGGAAGACAGGGGTTTCTAGTCAAGGTTGGGAGGGTTAGAGATGAGATGAGTTGCCCTCCAGTCAGCTGTGCTAACTTGAGGCCCTGTGATCGTTTCCAAGGCGACGGCAGACAGGAGAAATAGAAACTGCCAAATGGAAGATGTCAATTACTCCAAATATGTAAATATGGTGCAGTGCATGTGCAGCAGGGCAGACTGGGAGAGAGGGATAGGAGTGAGGGGAGGGTAAGGCGGGAGCTAGGGTGAGACAAAAGGCTGAATTGTGCCCACCTGGCTGACAGAGAATGTCTGTAATATTTCATTGTATTACAGTCTCTTCAGAAGAGAAGTGGCAATCTAGGTACCGAGATTCCCCCGCCCCCCTCCCCCTCCCCGACCCCC
>NW_015505327.1:140627-156000 GCF_001515645.1 Sinocyclocheilus grahami | reverse complement strand
CCCCCACCTTCTCGTTCACCGTCAGAAACATTCACCCAGTTCAGCCTGTAGGATGATTGAGCCGCAGAGATAAGGTCAGCCAGATGAGGAAAGCAAGAAAAGGGATGGGATGGAAAGACAGGTGAATAAAAGGAAGAAACTGAAAGGAATGTTAGGAAGCGAATGGAGGGGGAGAAACAATAAGAGAAGGGCATAAGGGGGTATTCTAGCACAATTCACAGCCATTTCTTTCATATGGACTTGACCCGAGGAGATCAACCCTATTTACATTGAATATAAAGTGGAAGTACCAAACACAGTTGTTTATAATGCAAAAAAAAAAAAACACATTGATTTTAAAACATTGAAATGTTTTAAAGTAGAATTTAAAACTGAAACACTGAACATTGAAAGTATAGTATTACCATTAAGTATATTTTGTTTGTGATTTTATCAGAAGCCCAGACAAGTTATCTATGTAGTCAGAGTCTTTGGTTTGTAAATGTCTTGCATTGTGGACAGCACAGCATGTTTATCTTTGAGTCCATGAATGCTCAAGTCAAATCGTATTTACCAGAAGGAACCTTGTTACTTTCTTGGCTTTCCAACATGGGTGTGTGGTAATTATTTATGGAAAAAGTACATTGTTATTGAATAGTTGTGAATGTTGATGGTATCCTTTGGTTTGTACACATTTAGTGTAAAGTTGATGAAAAATAGCAAAAACACTTGCTGGAAAACATTACTCATTTAGCTGGTTTATAAACAGACAGATGTGTTTGACAAATGTCTAGACCAATAATAATTCAGTGTGTGCTGGTACAAGCCAAAGATATGATTTTGCTCCCATAAAATAATGAGAATAACTGAATCACTGCTAATAACATGCCAATACAATTTCTGAAAAAATAAAAATAAATAACGCAGACTCCTCAATCTCACACAAAGTTTTACACTACCCAAAAATTGGCTAATTTTTCTATGTGGCTCACTTCTACTGGGTTGGTTCTTGTATTTAAATTATTTCTGTAAATAATGAAGGTTCTGTAAAACTGTGACTGGGAAACACTGTCTGTTAACTTAATAACTGTAACAGCTCTGTGTGAAGCTACATTTAATGATGTATTTAAAACCGTCAGGATAAAAAGGAGCTCTGTGTTTTCAAAGATGCTCTGTTTGAATCTAGGAAATTAACATTTCTCATTTAGTACAGTGCCCAATTACATTACTATCCTCATGATAGCAGGTAGCCTCTGCTACACAGGTGGCCCAGGTATTTTGAATAGGAAGATAAATAGGCCGACTACGAGCATCAGGATCTTTTGTAAGTCTTCAATACATTTCTGAACACTGCTGCAAATTCTAAAAATTACAACTATTCTAATTTAAACGAGCAAGCAAAACAAACAGAGGAAAAATAATAAGAAAAAGCAGTAGATGTAAAAAAAAAAAAGTCAACTGGTGGCATTGACACAGATGGAAACAAATAAAGCAAAAGCAAAGGTGTATGTCTGAAACAGAAAAAAGAGAGGTGGTTAAGGAGTGGTGCCATAAATAAATCATTCAGCAGATGTATGAGTTCTGACTGGAACTGAAAGAAAAAACGCGAGAGCTCTGACGAGATCAAAGGAAGGTCACATTGAGAAGATGAGAGAGAACATTCTGTAAAAAGGTCAACCATATAATGTGAAGAACCCACTGCATGAAGCAGAGTGATATCATCATCCAGACAGTCTGTCAGCATGTAGAGTCTGTCTATACTTAGAGGAATGAACTCATTTAACCACTTATTTTATATATTGCAAAAGAAAAAAAATTATGGAAGGTCAATTTTAACTTATATACAGAATAATTTACCCAATGACCTGAAGGATCATGTGTGTTCATTCAAAGAAAGGTTTTCCTATGAATTAATTAGTAGAAAAGTCCATTTCTACACTGCCTCTTGCCCTGGGACATGCAGGGATTTTCCCTGCTTTGCATTCTTTTGGCCAATAAACCCAGTGATATCAGCATTGGTTGCCATGCAACCAGGGGCCTGTTCGGCTTCCTGGGGTGTTACGCATTTCGGGGGGAAGGGTTCATAGGTCCTCATATGGCTTGTTAACTGAGGGGGGTTACAGAGTATTTGTTAAATATAGCTAACAAAATATATATTGTGTGTTTGATTGGTCCAGACGCTACAACAGCGATAGTATAAGCTAATTAAAACAATGAATAACTCATTGCTAAACTATAATGAGCAAGCTTGTTATGAGGCACTGACACTGACTATGGACACAATTATCATTATCATTTTGATTATCACAGCTATAATTATAAGCATCATTATCCCTGACAGTATTAATAATGATAGCTATGTAGGCCAATTCAGGGCACTTTCTTTTCACTATCAGTATGTAGAAAGGTAATCCTTTTATTAATCACAATGAGGTAAACTTACTTCATTCTCTGTATAATCTTTTTTAATCTCTACCCTCAACTGATATTGCTGCAATTTATTAGGTGTGAAGCTTGGTAGTGCATTACTGTCAGTGTAATCCAATTAGTTTGAGTACAGCAATGTTCAGGCTCCAAGCTGTTGTTGAGGGAATTCTGTCTGCATGAACCCTACCGAATGCCTTCCCCTGAACACTGCCTGGTCACAAGCAGAGAGTTTTATTAGCGTTATTATCACCTTTATATGAAGAAGGTGGGGGGAAATCTCTGCTCTGTAAACAGCCAGACGATAGTGATCATGGGAATCACCGTTTTGGTTGAGGGATCGCTCATAACGCTGTAATAGCATGGAAGGGACAGAATGTGACAATTCTAGTAAACGGAAAATAATAAAATAGAATATAATTGTAACAGCACAAACCAAAGAATAGAAAAGAATAGAATAGCATGGTAATAGTATGGGTGGGCTTTGTGTAAGCTTTTTCTTACTGCCTAAATCCGAACTTTCTACTATGAAAAATAAGTACTACACTTGTGATCAGTGTTGGGGAAAGGTACTTTTAAAGGGGTCATATGATGCTATTTAAATTTTTCCTTTCTCTTTGAAAGGAAACAAGCTCTTGGTGCATAAAGAAGATCTGTAAAGTTGCAAAGACTAAATCTCAAATCCAAAGAGATATTCTTTATAAAAGTTAAGAGTCAACCACGCCTACCTAAAACGGCTCATTCTAACATGCCCCCACATGTCTACATCACGATGTGGGAAGTTTTGCATAATGCCGCCTTCTAAACCAGGGTGTTTTTAGGGGCGTGATATTCAAATGACGATTGTTTTCTGGCGCCACATTTATCAACATACGATCATTCGTACGATGAGATTGGCGGCATACGAATGTTTCATAAATCACACTGAACTCTGTCGTAAGTTGATTTGTGTGCACAGATCTGCACTCATTTCTACGTTAGATTGATAAATGAGGCCCACTGTGTTTAGTTGTGAAAGCGAAACTACTTTGGTTGGCCTTCCAAAAGAGGACGATATCCGCTTCGTCATGCCTGGAGCTGATCCGTGCTGGTCGCTGAGGAAATACATAAACTTTGCGCTGTGGATCGCCGGATCGGCTTTCACCGTGGACGAAGCAGAGTCCAGCCCGAGGTCGTCACATGTGGTTGCCGCAAGCCCGCCGGACGCTCCTTTGTCGAATCCGCCGGCCGCGCCATTCTCAAGCCCGCCCGCCTCTGCTCACTCAAGCCGGCCTCCGCTCACTCTAGGCCGTGGCTCACTCTAGGCCTCCACTCACTCAAGGCCGCGGTGTGTGACGCTGTTTCGTTGTGAACGCGAAACTACTTTGAATGGCCTTCCAAAAGAGGACACGACTAGAAATCAGTGGTTAAGTTGTATTTACAACACTGTTCCAGAACAGTTTAACCCAAATATTCAGATGTGTGCAACGCATTTTATGGAGGACTGTTTCCTGATCCTGGTAGAGTAGACCACAATGAAGGCTGTTCTGACTCACAGACTGTAAGTAAGTTTTTTATATTTAAAGAATTTGCCACTGACAATGCAAACGTGAGTTAGTCAGAGTAGCACTTGTTGTTTGTCATCTCTGATCACAAATGCAGACATGGTTTTATGTTTACGCAGCACGATGCAACGCAATGCGTAAAAAGACAGTATAAGTCATTATAATCCATAATTATGTCCTCACTGGATATAACAAATGCCTCGTTTATGATGGGTTTAATGCTTTTGTCTCGTCTCTCCGGCCAGACAGGTCATCACAATATGGTAAGGGGTGCACTGGATAGCTGGCCAATCAGAGCACACCTCGCTTTTCAGACCGATGAGCTTTGTAAAAATCGACGCGTTTCAGAAAGGCGAGGCATAGAGGAGAAACAATAATGTACAGTATGTAGAAAATAATGTGTTTTTTTAACCTTAAATCGCATAAACACATTTCATTACACCAAATACACAAAATAATGTTCTTTTTAGCAGCATCATATGACCCCTTTAAAAGTAATGCATTACAATATTGCGTTACTTCCTAAAAAAGTAACTAATTACGTTAGTTACTTTTTATTGAAAATAATGTGTTAATTTTCTTTTGCATTACTTTTTAAATCTGGGCTGGGCTTGCTTGTTTGCTTTTAATATAAAAAGTTCTATTTTTGGCAAATGTAAAAGCCCTTTCACACCAAAAGCCTCAGGCTGAAGGAAATGTAAATTCACGTCTGTACAGTGGAACGCTGAAGAAGAAATTTCAACACTCTTCAGCAATAAAAAAGAAGAAGAAATGTTATAAATGGGATAAATACATAAAGGATATTTGTATTATTTAACATATTTAATTATTGCAGCTTTGAGTCATATTCTGATTTGCTTTTAACTGTTTTTATTAATTTTGAGGAAAACTAAATCTGATTTATTTATTTATTTTTATTTTTGTGAGTGAGATGAATTAATGCATGTTCACATTTATTCTATAACTAAAATAACATCTTGCTCCCAATTTCTCTCAACATGGGTACAGGAGAGCTTTCAATCAATAAATGGGAAAAAAGTAACTGGCGTTACTTATTTGAAAAAGTAATATTTTCTTGTAAATTAAAAAGTAATGCATTACTTTACCAGTGTCAGGATTATGGACTATTCTGTGTGTGTTTTTGCCCCTGTGACCCAGTTTCTTCCTCATTTTGATTGTGTTAATTTGATTCCAGGTGTGTCTTGTTCCTCCCCAATTATCCTGCCTTCAGTTCTTGTTTGTCGGGTCTACTTGTTGAATGTCCTCCTTGTTCTCGGTTTTCCTGTGGATTATTAAAGACTGTGTTATTCAAGTACTCCTCGTTTCCTCGTTCCTTGCTCCCCGAGTGAATTGTGACAACTAGTTACTTGAAAAAAGTAATCTGATTACGTAACTCGCGTTACCCCCAACACTGCTTGTGATGAGAAAGTACTGTACAGTATGTACTTTTGAGAATGTAGAAAGACATTACAGTAGTATGTTAATGTAATACTGCATCATTCTATTGTGTCTTGATGATAAATCTATATCAACCCTAAAAGTATGTATGGATGCATTCTATTTTCAACACCTGTATGATTATAATCTAGCCTAAAATATAAGTATTCCAAGTTGTATATAGCATTTTTCTCCAAACGCACAGTCAGTGAAGACACCATTATAATCACCCACTCTGACATTGACATTTATGTTTTTAGAATGTGTTTTTGGTAACACTTTCTATGAAGCCCATATTTATAGTACATTATAAGGGTATTCTTAAGGCATTATAATGAATGCATTATAAAAAAAAACGTATATGTTATATCAACTCATGAATAATCATAACCACAGTTATAATACATCATAATACTTACGTATTTGTGGTTATAAGTTTAAGAGTATGATTATTTATAACACACAATGAACACCATATTAAATCTACTTAATTTACAGAATATTGGACTGTATCATATCTTGACATTGTTTATTTAAGATCTGCATAGTGTCTTACTACAGCTTGTGAGTGGTTAGATGTTGAGTGTTATTTGAGTGTTTCCTGTGGAGCTAATGTTAATTAATTGATGTGAGCTTTATACTCCAACTGAAAAAAATGCAATGTTTTATATGGTTACATTTTATTTTGATGGTCCCCTTAATCAATCGACTATAAGAAACTTTGCAACTACATGCCAACTTACTCTCATTAGAGTATTAGTAAGCTCAAGAATGGTAGAATCTAGTATGGTAGAATAAGTTGATGTACTTGCAAAGACACTTATAGTCAGTTTATGTGTTGGTTGACCATCAAAATAAAGTGTTAGCAAATATTTACAGTAGCAGACATACTAATACTCTAATGATCGCTAGTTGATATGTAGTTGCAGAGTCATTTATCAACAGCTGTTTAAAGGGTACCATCAAAATAATCAAACAGATATTACAACAAAAATAGTTCAAAGCAAATGTGTCATATTACACATTCATCTGATCTGATATCTGATTTTATGGCTGTTTGAAATCATGTTAAAGTATTATTATCATTACTTCTTATAAGTGGTCTTTGACCGCTTTAAGTAAAGTAGCATAAGAAAAATGGCAAGATATGAGACTTATAATACATTATAACTATGAGAAATATAATCCATTGTAAAAGTGGATACAACATTGTTATAAATCATCATACTCTTAAAAGCTATAACCACAAATAAGTCAATATTATAATATATTAAAACTGTTCTTATGAATATTCATGAGATGATACAACATATTATAAGGTTTTTTATAATGCATTATGCATTCATTATAATGCCTTAAGAATACCCTTATAATGTATTATAAAGATGGGCTTCATAGAAAGTGTTACCGTGTTTTTGTTTTTTATTAAAGCAATATACAATTGTGCAATTGTGGTCATTTCAACTATGTACACAAGGACAGTTTGAAGAGAATGCCCAATACTTGCTAAACTAGATCTCAAATGCTGAGGACAACCCCAAAGCAATTAGTAACAATCACTATTTAATCATGTCATACCTAATACACTCTTGACATTGACATTTATGTTTTTAGAATGTGTTTTTGGTAACACTTTCTATGAAGCCCATATTTATAGTACATTATAAGGGTATTCTTAAGGCATTATAATGAATGCATTATAAAAAAAAACGTATATGTTATATCAACTCATGAATAATCATAACCACAGTTATAATACATCATAATACTTACGTATTTGTGGTTATAAGTTTAAGAGTATGATTATTTATAACACACAATGAACACCATATTAAATCTACTTCATTTACAGAATAATGGACTGTATCATATCTTGACATTGTTTATTTAAGATCTGCACAGTATCTTACTACAGCTTGTGAGTGGTTAGATGTTGAGTGTTTCCTGTGGAGCTAATGTTAATTAATTGATGTGAGCTTTATACTCCAACTGAAAAAAATGCAATGTTTTATATGGTTACATTTTATTTTGATGGTCCCCTTAATCAATCGACTATAAGAAACTTTGCAACTACATGCCAACTTACTCTCATTAGAGTATTAGTAAGCTCAAGAATGGTAGAATCTAGTATGGTAGAGCTGTTTAAAGGGTACCATCAAAATAATCAAACAGATATTACAACAAAAATAGTTCAAAGCAAATGTGTCATATTACACATTCATCTGATCTGATATCTGATTTTATGGCTGTTTGAAATCATGTTTATTATTATTATTATTATTATTATTATTACTAATAAGTGGTCTTTGACCGCTTTAAGTAAAGTAGCATAAGAAAAATGGCAAGATATGAGACTTATAATACATTATAACTATGAGAAATATAATCCATTGTAAAAGTGGATACAACATTGTTATAAATCATCATACTCTTAAAAGCTATAACCACAAATAAGTCAATATTATAATATATTAAAACTGTTCTTATGAATATTCATGAGATGATACAACATATTATAAGGTTTTTTATAATGCATTATGCATTCATTATAATGCCTTAAGAATACCCTTATAATGTATTATAAAGATGGGCTTCATAGAAAGTGTTACCGTGTTTTTGTTTTTTATTAAAGCAATATACAATTGTGCAATTGTGGTCATTTCAACTATGTACACAAGGACAGTTTGAAGAGAATGCCCAATACTTGCTAAACTAGATCTCAAATGCTGAGGACAACCCCAAAGCAATTAGTAACAATCACTATTTAATCATGTCATACCTAATACACTCTTGACATTGACATTTATGTTTTTAGAATGTGTTTTTTTTTATTAAAGCAATATACAATTGTGCAATTGTGGTCATTTCAACTATGTACACAAGGACAGTTTGAAGAGAATGCCCAATACTTGCTAAACTAGATCTCAAATGCTGAGGACAACCCCAAAGCAATTAGTAACAATCACTATTTAATCATGTCATACCTAATACACTCTTGACATTGACATTTATGTTTTTAGAATGTGTTTTTTTTTATTAAAGCAATATACAATTGTGCAATTGTGGTCATTTCAACTATGTACACAAGGACAGTTTGAAGAGAATACACAATACTTGCTAAAATAGATTTCAAATGCTGAGGACAACCCCAAACAATCACTATTTAATCATGCCATACCTAATACACAGCCCAGAGGAATCCCTCAAGACAAGCACCGGTTCCTTATGCACAATGACAGCCGAGAGAGCTGCCATCACCAAAAATGACAGAGATAAAAAGGGGAATGCATTTTTAAGTCACATTAAGAGCCATTTTCTTCTTAACCCTGGACAGCAGAAGCACTTAAATAATCAACACTATTGTATTCATACCTGTAATGACTACTGACACAGAGACAGCCATGCATTTGCTGACACTCAAGTGAAAAGCTTGTAGGTCATTACAAACGATTTGTGATGTTCACAGTTTAAAGAGCCCACTTGCATATATTTTTATGTCATGTCATAGCAAAATACTTAAAAAAAATGAATGTATTGGTTTATTTAATGTTGATTTTTACTGTTCTTAATAAAAATGCAATAAATGTTCTTAATGTTTTTTTATTAAAAATCTATACATGTGCAGCAAATAAACCTCATACACAAAGATACAGAAAACAAATGTTATAAAAATTGTCTGTCATATATAGACAAACAACAAGAGAAATTGGATAACAAGTATTCTAAAATACATGTAAAGTGAGAATATCTGAACAAATTATTCCAGAAATCCTTTTTTTTTTGCGAGGGCAGTGGGGTCACAAATAAGGGTGCCTGCAGAAACACTCTCACACAAACACATATATCAACCTCAGCCTATCTGTGCAGAGGAACAAAATGAGGTTTTTTATGCTTTGATATGGCGGTGTGCGGAAATGCATGAGGCGTTTTATAATCACAGATTCTAGGATTGAGTGTCAGAGAAGGCTTGGGTGACGATCTATCACTGGCTCACCACAGACACAGGAGGTCTTTAAGAGAGATGACTTCAAATGCACTGAGCAGAGCTTCTGTTCTTTGGCCCATCACTGCCGTGTAGGTGGGCTACACACTTTCTAAATCTGTTGGAGCACTTCTACAGAAACACACATTAACAGTGAACAGCGTGTCTGTTCCACACGACTTACCTTTAAAACACTTTCAGGAAGACCAAGTGCTAACACACACACACACACACACACACACACACACACACACACATACATCTACAAACACTGTGCACAGCTTTCAGCCTCTTGCTTCACAGTCTGAACCTGTTTGCTATCTCAAGCTGTCTGCTATTCAACTGTTTCCTCTGAAGTGCTGTCCATTCTTGAAAAAAATCCATTCGTGTCTCATCTTATTGTATTATCAAATATGGGTAACACTTTACATAAAGGTTCCCTTTGTAAAGGGTTTATAAAAGTGTTCATAAATGACTAGTAACTCATTTTCAAATGCATAATAAATAATTTATAAGCCGTTATAACTGCATGAATAAAAATAGTTATTTTAGCACAATACCTGCCAAACAGTGAGCCATTTTTATTTAACTCACATGTTATAAATGCTTAATAAATATATTTGTTCATACTTATTTCAATCAAAACCAGATTCCTGATTTATTTCATGATGCACCAAAAATAGGCTATTGTAGCGAGACTGAAGGATGTCGTATTTGTGGTTTTCCAATATTATCCAATATTAGTTACCTGTGAACCTCAATGTAGATGTTAATAACCTGTGAAAGTGAACCTTAATGTAAAGTGGACACCTTTGAACCATTTATTAATGAGTTATAAATGTTAGTAACCTGTAAAAGTTAACCTAAATGTAAAGTGAACACCTGTGAACCATTTATTAATGAGTTATAAATGTCAGTAACCTGTGAAAGTGAACTTTAATGGAAAAAGTGTAACTGCGGTCTAAGTGGGGGTACTCAGAAGAATGTTAGGCTAAATGCC
Organism: Sinocyclocheilus grahami; assembly: GCF_001515645.1. Taxonomy (NCBI): domain Eukaryota; kingdom Metazoa; phylum Chordata; class Actinopteri; order Cypriniformes; family Cyprinidae; genus Sinocyclocheilus; species Sinocyclocheilus grahami. Next base: position 145,634 of record NW_015505327.1, on the reverse strand, counting down.
CTAGGGGGTACGCCATTGTAAAAGGTTTGAGAACCACTGGCTTAATGGATTACTGCGTTGATTGCCTGTAGTATATTTTTAATAAAATATAAAATTTGGGCTTTTTATATCACTGTCTTCTTATATTAAGCCACGTTAAGCGCGGTTCTCTATGGGGAAGAAATGCAATTCAGCTCATATGGGCTTATCTGCTTGCATGTATACAGAATATATTTTTAATAAGTTCTAAAGCATATTTGGTCTTTTTTTATCACAGTCTTCATTAAGCCGCGTTTTCTTTATGGGAGGAAAACGCTTCTGTTCTTCTGGGCTTACTGCTTTCATGTATAATTTATTAATAAACTGCATACCGAATTCGGCCTTTTTATACCACTATCTTAGTCTATTAATTAAGCATTTTATTTCTATGAGGGATACACTTAAAGTGCAATTCAATTTACCGGGTTACGTTCATATTTTGGGCTATTGTCTGTATGTTTTATTAATAAGGTATGTACTGAATTTAGTCATCCAGTGGTTTACATTAAGCGTTTTAGAATGTCCCAAAACCGTGCCTTATAAGCATGGTCTGACTATTTCGTCCAAGTTCAAAACAAAACTCTATGAACCGCTCCATTGTGAACGTATGGAGCTGTATGAACGCAAATATCTTTGCGAGAGAACGCAAAAATTTTGCGAGAGAACGCAAATATCTTTGCGAGAGAATGCAAACGTTTTGCGAGACAACGCAAATATCTTTGCGAGGGAACGCAAAGATTCTCGAGGGAACGCAAAAGTTTTGTGAAAGAACGCAAAAAATTGGAAAAATATTTTTTCCTCCTACCCCAAATTTTTTCACTCAATCTGATTTTTTCCCAGCACAATGTCCCTTTAGGGGCTCCGTATAATAATCATTAAATCAATGACAAAAAAACATAGTTACAGAACATTGTTTGTTATACACTGTTATATTTTGGAAATAAAAATGGTTCACATCACCAAAGTTTGACTGTCTTACCTACCTGTGTGTCACCAAAGCCTGTAGTTGGCATTGGTGAGCATCCAGTATAAAGCCTGTCACAGGGGAATGGGCCATGGGGCAGCTGTGAGAAGCTGTGACAGCTTCGAGAGCCAGAGCTGGTTCTTCCAGAGTGGGGCTACTAGGATAACTTTGTGTTTGTGTTCCCTGATTCATTTTACTGATTACATGAGGGATCAGGGCGATCAGGGGAAAAGCGTACAGGACGTTGGGCCAGTCGTGGGTCAATGCATCCCTTTCTTTCAAAAAATAAGTTGGGCAGTGAAAGTTGTCTTTTGAGGCAAAGAGATCGACCTCTGCCTGCCCAAAGATCTCCCAAATTTTCTGAACCGTTTGCAGGTGGAGCATCCACTCCTCTGAGGGGACATTGCTCTGAGACAGCAGGTCTGCTCCTTGGTTCAGTATGCCCGGAACATGCGTTGCTCTCAGTGAACGCAAGTTGAGATGTGCCCATTCCAAGAGGCGCTCCGCTAGGAACAAGAGACGCCTCGAAATAAGCCTGCCCTGGCCATTTATGTAGGACACCACCGTCATGCTGTCCGATTGGACTAGAACATGTTGTCCTTTCAGATCTGGCAGGAATGTCTGAAGGGCTCAACACACACATTTCCATGCAGTTGATGTGCAACCGGCTTTCCTCTTTTGACCAGGAGCCGAAAGCCGGTTTGCCCTCACACAGAGCTCCCAAACCTGTGTTGAACGCATCTGTTGAGACAACCTTCCTTCTGTAGACCATGCGCAGAGTCATGGCCATTTCCAGACACTGGGGGCTCTTCCAAGGGGCCAGAGCTGCCACATAGGCCTGGTCCACCTTGATACAAAGGTGTCCATGATGCCAAGCTTGAGGCGGAACCCTTGGTTTCAGCCAATACTGCAGTGCCCTCATGCGAAGCAGGCCCAACTGTAGCACCAGAGATGAGAAGGCCATGAGGCGCAGCATCTTCTGTAACATCCTATGAGGGCAAGAGGCTCCAATTTTGAATGAGGCTGCAAGCTGTTGTATGGCCAGTGCATGTTCTGGTACGACTACCACCCTCATTTGGGTCGAGTCGAAAACTGCTCCCAGGAATGAGATCCGTTGGCTGGGGGACAATGAGCTTTTGGCAAAATTGACCCTGAGTCCCAGGCATTCTAAGTGGCTGAGGAGGAGGGATTTGTGGGATGGTTGCTCTTAGCTCAAGGGACTTGATTCTTGTCATACGTGGAAGAGGAATTTTGCTCTCTTTTTGAGTATGTTTGTGTTTTATTTTGTCCGCTATCACATTGCCTGTTGGACACAAGAGTGGGGACACATTGACCTCGGCACCCGGAACTTAACGGGGTGCTTGGAGGAATACTCAAGGCTGCTTGAGGGGTCGTCTGGATGCAGCGAGACTTTGCCCCCTCCTCTTCCTGTGCTTTAAATCAGGATGACGCAGGGTCCAGCGCTAGCTAGGGCCGGGGTCCCTGACGCATGGGAAATGTGTAGCACTTTCCTGACCGGGACTGCTGTCTGGGCTCGTGCTTGGGTGCAGAATGTGCTCACAGGTTGCTGAGTCGGCGCACTAGGAGCAGCTGCAGAGCTGGAACACTTGGGCATGAAGTGCCGCATTGCCTGGGACGACTTCTGTGCAGCAGTGAAGCGTTCAGCGAAGCCTTCGACTGCAGGTTCAAACAGGCCAATGGGGGAGACAGGGGAGTTGAGGAAATGGACCTTATCCACATCCTTGATCTCTGTCAGGGTCAATCATAAGTGGCGCTCGAGCACCACTAAGCTGGCCATCGACCTGCTGATCGCCTGAGCCGTGATCTTAGTGGTGTGTAGAGCCAGGTCGGTCACACTGTGCAGCTCCTTGAAAGCGGCGGGATCTAGTCTAGACTCGTTCATGCAGTGGAGGAGTTTGTCGTGAAAGACCTGGAGGACGCCATTGAATGAAGTGCGGAGGCCACCTGCCTGGCCGAGGAATACGCTCGTCCAGCAAGGGCAGATGTAGTTCTGCACAGCTTGGAGGGGTAAGTGATTTTTGCTATCCAACCAATGGCAGTGGGCGGGCAGAGGTGCGTGGCCACAGACTCATCCAAGGGAGGCAGCTTCTAGTAGCCTTTCGCTTCAGCGCAGTCTATGGAGGTGAGGGCAGATGAAGACGAAGGTGGGCTGAGTAGGGGGCGCGCCACGATTTGGTGAGCTCATCGTGGACCTCCAGGAAAAACACCCCGGCAGGAACAATTCGTCCAGGCGGCTGCGAGTGGGCTCTTCTGGGGAAGACCACTCCAATCCCAGCACCTCGACCACTTTGGAGACGACACGGAATAATTAGGTATCACTGGGTTCGGACGGCGGCAAGGGGGCGGTGTCATTGACTGAGCCCGACAGCTCCTCTGTGTCCGAGGCAGCTAATGATATGCTGTCATCGAGCCGCTCATCATCACTCCCACCGAACGAGATCAGGTCACTCGAGTTAGCGGAGGGACACTGGTCTGGCTGAGTGAAGAGGACGGGGGAAGCCTCTCTGTGCAGAGAGAGCGAGGCACGCGGGACCTGAGCCAGCGTGAATTCGCTCTTCTCCGAGTGCCGAGATCCTCTGCCCTGCTGTTTTTTTCCTCACAGGTCCCTGGTAGAGAAAAGAGAGCTATCCGCGAGCACAGAATGCCACTGTGAGGGCGGCTTCCACATGGAATTTCCCCAAGCAGGAAGCACACTCACTGTGGCAAGCAGGAAGCACACTCACTGTGGCCGTCATCAGCATGCAGGGGAGACCTGCACATGCTGCAATAATGGTGCAGCATTTGAAACAACGCAGACAAAAATTAGCTCTTAGAAGTTTGCTCTTTGAATATGTTCGCCGGATGGCAGGAGGGGAAAAGCCATGACCGCTGCTGCTGTAACGCTGAAGGCAGCGAGAAAAGCTGCAAATCAGGCAAGCAGAGAGAGATCGCTTTTGGCTTGTTCTGCTGCGAGGCGTGTCTTTGGCGAGCAGGCTTCGAGTCTCGTAGATCAGCGAAGATTGTCGTCGCCACTGAAGGAGAAGAAATCTGCGGATCCTATGGCGAAATGCCCCCTTATGTAGTCAGATGACCCCACCCATTCTGGCAGGCTTCATTGCCTTAGGCTCGTGCAGTTCCGCTGCCGATCCATTGGTTCATTTTTAATTCACTGCACGAACCAATGGCCATGCAGTATTGCAATATTGAAAAAGGCTTCAGTTATTGGAGAAAAATGACTTTTTCCCCATAGCGTCTTAGCGATGTAGTACAAGTGACGTATCGGTAGGGAACCACACCGGCACTATGGATGGTCAAATACTGAAGTTACCGAGGAATTTATCATGATAATTAAAAATAATTACTGATTGCTTATTAATACATTAATGTACTGTAACTATGTTTTTGGTCATTGGTTTGATGATTATTACAAAACTGTTAAATTGGTTAAAATATAAATATTTAGGTGTCCTTTTTTTGCCTTTTCACTATTTGGCAGGTATTGCATGAAAATCACACTTTTTATTCATGCACTTTTTATTCAACTGTTTTTCAACGATTTATAATGACTTTTCACATAAAACATTTATATGGGGAGATGTGTCACGATTCACTGCTGGAAGGAACCATGGAGACGTGGATAACATAAACGGTATTTAATGAGAGAATCACTGGGGTAAATCCACAACAGGACCAGGGGTAAACACACATAATCCAACAAGTAGACCCAACAAACACAGACTGCACAGACTAGGGCTAAATACACAGGATAACGAGAGACAAGACGAGACTCACCTGACATCAATGAACAATCAACGTGAGGGAGAAACTGGGTCACAGGGAGCACAGGTCTGACAAGATGATTGTTTGCTTGTATGTAGTAATTATATATACTGTAGCGGGGTGAATGAGACCACAGACACAGAACTGCGGGAAGTCCCCCAGGAGGGTGCTTTATTTACACGTGGTGCTCTTCGTGCGCAGGTTAAGTATCTGGGCAGGGGGTCACACGGTGCTCGGTGGGGGGG
>NW_015505327.1:140226-140489 GCF_001515645.1 Sinocyclocheilus grahami | reverse complement strand
GGTCTCTACACAGGAGGAGAAGAAACAAAACAGACATTAGTTTCCGCCTGGAGCTCCTCTTCCACCTTCCCTCCTGTGTGCCTTCTCTCCTGGCTTTAAGACCTGCGGGAACGAGCTCCAGCTGCACCAATCATCCTGCACAGGTGGCGGTAGTTTGTGATTGGGGTGGGAGCGGCGTTTCCAGGGCGACGATGATTTGGAACCGGGATACTCGCTACATTCCCCCCCCCAGGCGTCGACCTGGTCCTCTGGGGAAGGACGCA
>NW_015505327.1:138263-139280 GCF_001515645.1 Sinocyclocheilus grahami | reverse complement strand
AGCTCCTGGACTGCCCACTTTATGGCCAGGGCCTCCTTCTCGACCGTGGCGTACCTGGTCTCCGCGGGGGAGAGCTTCGTACTGATGTACACCTCGGGGTGCTCCTCTCCATCCCGGAGTTGAGAGAGTACGGCTCCCAAGCCCTGGCCCGAGGCGTCAGTATATAGCATGAAGGGGCAGCTGAAGTCCGGTGCATGCAGAACCGGGGAGGACGTTAGGGCCATCTTCAGCACTTGGAATGCCTCCTCTGCCTCCAGAGTCCAGACGGTTGCCTCGGGCTGCCCCTTCCTGGTGAGGTCTGACAGGGGGCTGGCAATAGAGGAGAAATTGGGGATAAAATACCGGTAGTACCCTGCCAACCCCAGAAATGCCCGTATCTGTGTCTTGTTACCCGGCCGAGGGAACTCTTTCACCGCCTCAACTTTTTTCTCTTGGGGCATGATGAGCCCGCGGCCAATCTTGTATCCCAGGTACTGGGCTTCCATAAGGCCTAGGTGGTACTTCCTGGGGTTGGCTGTGAGGCCAGCCCGCCGTAGTTCCATCAACACCCTCCGCAGACGCTCCAGGTGTGTTTCCCAGCACTCCGAGTGAATTATGACATCGTCCAGGTAAGCCGCGGCGTAGGCCTGGTGAGGCCGGAGCAGGATATCCATCAGCCGTTGGAACGTGGCAGGTGCCCAGTGCAAGCCGAAGGGAAGGACCCGGTACTGCCAGTGGCCACTGGGGTTGCTGAAGGCTATCTTCTCCTGGGAGCTTTGGGTCAAGGGCACCTGCCAATAGCCTTTAGTGAGGTCTAAGGTGCTAATGTACTGGGCTTTGCCTAGCCGGTCGAGGAGCTCGTCCACTCGGGGCATGGGATATCCGTCGAAGGCCGAGACTTTGTTGAGCTTCCGGAAGTCATTACAGAAGTGGAGGGTGTTGTCCGCCTTTGGTACCAGGACAATCGGGCTGGCCCAGGGCCTACGGGAGGGTTCAATGACCCCGAGTTGAAGCATCTTCTTTATCTCCTCCTCTATC
>NW_015505327.1:137746-138131 GCF_001515645.1 Sinocyclocheilus grahami | reverse complement strand
CGTTGTTCTCCCCGGGGTCTCCCTGAACACATCTCTGAACTGACCGACCAGGGCCTCGAGGTCAATCTTCTGGGTCCCCGACAGCTGCGGGTCCATGTCGACAACCGGGGCCTGCGACTGGGCCAGGGCAGCCAGTTGTTCGGGCTGGCCCATCCACTTCTTGAGGAGGTTGACATGGTAAATCTGTTCGGCTCTCCTCCGGCCCAGCTGCCGAACCCGATATGTGACCGGTCCCACCAGTTCCACCATGGTGTCGGGACCTTGCCAGGTTGCCAAGAACTTGGAGGCTGCGGTGGGGACCAACACCATCACGCGGTCCCCCGGATGGAATTCACGAGCTTGGGCGGGCCGGTCATACAGATGCTGCTGGGCACGCTGGGCGGTG
>NW_015505327.1:132825-136793 GCF_001515645.1 Sinocyclocheilus grahami | reverse complement strand
GTTCCATCAACACCCTCCGCAGACGCTCCAGGTGTGTTTCCCAGCACTCCGAGTGAATTATGACATCGTCCAGGTAAGCCGCGGCGTAGGCCTGGTGAGGCCGGAGCAGGATATCCATCAGCCGTTGGAACGTGGCAGGTGCCCCGTGCAAGCCGAAGGGAAGGACCCGGTACTGCCAGTGGCCACTGGGGGTGCTGAAGGCTGTCTTCTCCTGGGAGCTTTGGGTCAAGGGCACCTGCCAATAGCCTTTAGTGAGGTCTAAGGTGCTAATGTACCGGGCTTTGCCTAGCCGGTCGAGGAGCTCGTCCACTCGGGGCATGGGATATCCGTCGAAGGCCGAGACTTCATTGAGCTTCCGGAAGTCATTACAGAAGCGGAGGGTGTTGTCCGGCTTTGGTACCAGGACAATCGGGCTGGCCCAGGGGCTGCGGGAGGGTTCAATGACCCCGAGTTGAAGCATCTTCTTTATCTCCTCCTCTATCGCCGGCCGGCGAGCTTCTGGTATCCGGTAGGGCCGCTGCCGCACCACGACTCCCGGCGGGGTGCGGACCTCGTGTTCCACGACCGTTGTTCTCCCCGGGGTCTCCCTGAACACATCTCTGAACTGACCAACCAGGGCCTCGAGGTCCGTCTTCTGGGTCCCCGACAGCTGCGGGTCCATGTCGACAACCGGGGCCTGCGACTGGGCCAGGGCGGCCAGTTGTTCGGGCCGGCCCGTCCATTTCTTGAGGAGGTTGACATGGTAAACCTGTTCGGCTCTCCTCCGGCCCGGCTGCCGAACCCGATATGTAACCGGTCCCACCCGTTCCACGATGGTGTAGGGACCTTGCCAGGTTGCCAAGAACTTGGAGGCGGCGGTGGGGACCAACACCGTCACGCGGTCCCCCGGATGGAATTCACGAGCTTGGGCGGGCCGGTCATACAGATGCTGCTGGGCACGCTGGGCGGTGACCAGGTGTTCTCGAACCAGCGGCATTACCCTGTCGATCCGTTCCCTCATCTCCCGTACGTGCTCTACGAGGCTGCGGTTTGGGGTAGGTTGGTTCTCCCAGGCTTCACGTGCCACATCCAGTAGCCCCCGAGGCTGTCTCCCGAACACAATTCGAAGGGGGTGAACCCCGTGGAGGCTTGGGGTACCTCGCGGATGCCGAACAGCACGTACGGGATCATTAGGTCCCAGTCGCGCCCATCCTCGGCCACCACCCGGTGTAGCATTTGCTTGAGCATCTGATTGAACCTTTCAATGAGCCCGTCCGTTTGGGGGTGATAGACGCAGGGGGATGGCTTTGGGGTAGTACGTGGCGTAATCCAGGACCACCAGGATGTGTTCGTGACCCCGGGCCGACTTTGGCAGTGGCCCCACCAGATCCATCCCGATCCATTCGAAGGGCACGTCGATGACTGGCAGTGATATTAGCGGGCTGGGGGGAGGACGACGGGGGGCCGTCCGCTGGCACGTTGGGCAGCTGCGACAGAACCAGTGAAACCGGTCCCGAATGCGCTGTACGGTATTTTCCCCTCCCAGGTGGCCGGCCATCGGATGAGCGTGGGCCAGCTCCATCACGGTTTCCGTCTTGGTCTTGGGTACCACTAAGAGCAGCTTGTCCTCCCCCCGCCTGTGGGCGACACAATACAGCAGGCCGAGCCCGTCCGTTTGGGGGTGATAGACTGACGTTCTCAGCTGTTTTACTCGGAGGAGGCGGCAGAGGTCGGCCATCACCCGGGACATGAACGGGGTGCCCTGGTCAGTCAGCACTTCCTTGGGTATCCCGACTCGGCTGGCCAGGAGAAACAGCTCACGGGCGATGTTCTTAGCGTTAGCTGCACGCAGGGGGATGGCTTCGGGGTAGCGCGTGGCGTAATCCAGGATCACCAGTATGTGTTCGTGACCCCGGGCCGACTTTGGCAGTGGCCCCACCAGATCCATCCCGATCCATTCGAAGGGCACGTCGATGACTGGCAGTGGTATTAGCGGGCTGGGGGAGGACGACGGGGGGCCGTCCGCTGGCACGTTGGGCAGCTGCGACAGAACCAGTGAAACCGGTCCCGAATGCGCTGTACGGTATTTTCCCCTCCCAGGTGGCCGGCCATCGGATGAGCGTGGGCCAGCTCCATCACGGTTTCCGTCTTGGTCTTGGGTACCACTAAGAGCAGCTTGTCCTCCCCCCGCCTGTGGGCGACACAATACAGCAGGCCATTCCTGATCACGAAGTGAGGGAGGGGGTGTGGGCCAGGCAGCCGATCCACATCATCCACACGACGTACCCGTTCCCAGCAGTTACGCAAGCGGTCATCCTCGCGCTGTTCCCGGCCGAAGGACCCTCCCGCCATGATCTGTTGAAACACATCGAGATAGACAGCAGGAACATTAGCCATGTTTGACTCACCCTCCCTCGTGCTGTCTGACGCGAGTAGCACGGGCCTTCGGGTGACCGGTCCCGACGTTTCCTCCGTTGCCGCCCTTGACCGGGGCCGGCCGTTTGCCTGGGGGAGACGAGCAGCTGCTCGAACCCTGGCCAGTCTCGTCCCAACAGCAGTGGAACCGGAAGATCACGCACAATGCCCACCTCCACAGCCCAGGTTCCGGGCCCAGCCGAGATCTGCACTGTGCGGGCCGGCACACAGCGGGTGTCCCCGTGGACACACGTGAGGGGTAGTTCTGCTTTCCGTTCAGGCCGCGGCCTAACCAGGGTAGGCTGGGCAAGGGTGACTGAGCTGCCAGAGTCCAACAGCGCCCGGACGGGCCTTCCATCGAGTTTTACTATCCTGCTGGGACCGGGAGGGGGCTCCTCCCAGGGGACCCCCCCCCCGCCCAGCCACACTCGGCCCGTTGGGGCTGGGGGTTCGGTGGGCATTGGCTCGTCGACATGGTCGGGGACCGCCGGCCTGCTGGCTGTGCGCTGTGTCCCTTCGAGCGGCTGCAGCTCCATCACCCTCCGGGGCGCCAGGGCCGCTCTCTCTCTGGCGTCGCGGACGTTCGTTGCCTCGGCCAACTCAATGGCCTTGACGAGCTCCGCCATGTCCCACGGGTTTCTCATACTGACCGGGCGTCTCAACGGGCGGGGCAGGGCCCGCAACAGCCGATCCCGTACGACCCTCTCGGCCACCGTGTTGGCGGACGGCGAATCCACGAGCAGCCAGAGATGGGCCAGGCGCGCGAGATGGGCGGCTTAGGCTCGTATCGTCTTCCGTCCGTCATAAACCCACTGGTGAAACTGGTGTGCTGCACACAGGGGAGACAGGCCCACCTGGGTGAGGATCTCGGCCTTGAGCTTATCGTACGTCTCATTTCGGGGAGCCTGGAGGGAGTAAAAGGCGTGCTGGGCTGATGATCCGTGCCCATTCCTATTTCACCCACCCCTCTCGGGTCGCAATGACTTTGAAGGTATGGAGGTAGGCCTCGACATCATCCTGCTCGGACAGTCGGACGAGATGCTGGTGGGCTTTGCTGGCCCCCTCCGGGAGGGGCATGCTGGCTCGCCACGCTGGCCTGTACGTGTTCGACAAACCGGTCGGTGTATTCTTGTCGAGCCGCCAAGCGCTCCGTGAACTGCTGCTGGCGTGCCGCGAGCTCGGTGAGATGTCGGATGATCTCTTCCATTTCCCAGGAGAGAGAGCGGTACTCCTAGAGTGATCACACAAGACAACCTGGCGTTAGCGATCTATGTCTCAATTCACCATTCTTGCCGGCATTCTGCACCATATGTAGCGGGGTGAATGAGACCACAGACACAGAACTGCGGGAAGTCCCCCAGGAGGGTGCTTTATTTACACGTGGTGCTCTTCTTGCGCAGGTGAAGTGTCTGGGCAGGGGGTCACACGGTGCTCGGGGGAGAGCTGCTAATCACTCGTCCGGAGGGTCGCTGGTCTCTACACAGGAGGAGAAGAAACAAAACAGACATTAGTTTCCACCTGGAGCTCCTCTTCCACCTTCCCTCCTGTGTGCCTTCTCTCCTGGCTTTAAGGCC
>NW_015505327.1:112749-130876 GCF_001515645.1 Sinocyclocheilus grahami | reverse complement strand
TGCTGGTGGGCTTTGCTGGCCCCCTCCGGGAGGGGCACGCGGCCCGCAACGCTGGCCTGTACGTGCTCGACAACCCGGTCGGTGTATTCTTGTCGAGCCGCCAAGCGCTCCGTGAACTGCTGCTGGCGTGCCGCGAGCTCGGTGAGATGTCGGATGATCTCTTCCATTTCCCAGGAGAGAGAGCGGTACTCCTAGAGTGATCACACAAGACAACCTGGCGTTAGCGATCTATGTCTCAATTCACCATTCTTGCCGGCATTCTGCACCATATGTAGCGGGGTGAATGAGACCACAGACACAGAACTGCGGGAAGTCCCCCAGGAGGGTGCTTTATTTACACGTGGTGCTCTTCTTGCGCAGGTGAAGTGTCTGGGCAGGGGGTCACACGGTGCTCGGGGGAGAGCTGCTGATCACTCGTCCGGAGGGTCGCTGGTCTCTACACAGGAGGAGAAGAAACAAAACAGACATTAGTTTCCGCCTGGAGCTTCTCTTCCACCTCCCCCCTGTGTGCCTTCTCTCCTGGCTTTAAGGCCTGCGGGAATGAGCTCCTGTGTGTGTGTGTATATATATATATATATATATATATATATGTGTGTATATGTGCGTCACTCGGTGCTCGTGCAGGGCGGCTGATCACTCGTCCGGAGGGTCGCTGGTCTCTACACAGGAGGAGAAGAAACAAAACAGACATTAGTTTCCACCTGGAGCTCCTCTTCCACCTTCCCTCCTGTGTGCCTTCTCTCCTGGCTTTAAGGCCGGCGGGAACGAGCTCCAGCTGCGCCAATCATCCTGCACAGGTGGCGGTAGTTTGTGATTGGGGTGGGAGCGGCGTTTCCAGGGCTACGCTGATTTGGAACCGGGATACTCACCACAATATATATATATATATATATATATATATATATATATATATATATATGTATGTATATTGTAAGGCCTCTGTGAGCAGACACAAATGAACATTGAATCTCCGCATTCCACCGGAAAAACTAAGGTCTCCTCCCAACCATTTAAGAGTCGTAAAACTGAACCATGGTCAGCCCAGGCGCCAATTGTCTCAAATAAGTTCCTGTCCTGCTCAGCTTATCTTTTACGAGAAACACGAGGAGAGAGTGATTTACAAAACCCCCTCCTGGGTCGGCAAGCACTAAAACCGCAATAACTGACCCCTGCATCTGGACTCATTTAAGCAACAGAACGTCAGTGTTGTCTCGTGACTGGCATCAGCATAAATAAACGATCTAATAACCAACAGAACAAAGAACCTGGTATCTGGAAATGTTCCAGCGACAGACACTCCTGGACCCCATGACCGTTTAACGCATAAATTGATAATCCGATAAACAGAAAGCGACAGATTAATAGCTCCATGTCCGAGCGAGAAGAATGGCAGATCTACACCCGTGACATGGCCATGATCTCAGGACACCTCCCCTTTTCTCAGTGCATTCCAAAAAGGACGCACCCTTTTCTCTCTTTTCAGTCAGACAAAGGGACATGAAACTTAAAACAGACAATTTCAAAAGACAATCATTAAAAGTATAAAAGGGCAACTATATCCCCAAATAATGTTTTGTGCCTTTCTATGCTTTCTGTTTGATGTGTTATTGAAACATATGATATTTTAATCTTTGCCTTATAACTTTTCATTTTAGTAGATAAGACTATTAATGAGTATTGATAATCCGATAAACAGAAAGCGACAGATTAATAGCTCCATGTCCGAGCGAGAAGAATGGCAGATCTACACCCGTGACATGGCCATGATCTCAGGACACCTCCCCTTTTCTCAGTGCATTCCAAAAAGGACGCACCCTTTTCTCTCTTTTCAGTCAGACAAAGGGACATGAAACTTAAAACAGACAATTTCAAAAGACAATCATTAAAAGTATAAAAGGGCAACTATATCCCCAAATAATGTTTTGTGCCTTTCTATGCTTTCTGTTTGATGTGTTATTGAAACATATGATATTTTAATCTTTGCCTTATAACTTTTCATTTTTGTAGATAAGACTAGTAATGAGTATGCAAAATACCTGATGTTTGATGTTAAATGGAAGCTCGTGTCATTAGCAATAACTTAGGGGTTTTTCGGTATCACATTTTCGGTATTGTAGCGTCTGGACCACTCAAACACACAATATATATTTTGTTAGCTAGATTTAACCTCTGACTCCTTGCCTGCTGCAACACAGCATCAGGCCCCTCCAAGGGAGGAGCATCCCTTGAAACCGGTCGACACCCCCAGAAGCAGCCAGACAACGTTGGATTGAGCAACGGGCCCACATGCCCAACAGCGAAAGCTCTACCAACACAACTCAGGCAAGCTCAAGTCGGTGCCGCCACAAGAGCCAAGCGACACCGCAAACATCGGATTTCTAGTGACGTTGAGCAAAGCAGAGAGCACACAACCACCTACCGCTTTCCTGCCATCATCACTAGGTCAGTCGGAAATTCTCTACACACTATAGAATCTCCATAACAGTTCCCGGCAATCCCTGGAACCACCTGCACTCTCACCAGTGAGAGTCAAACACGGCTGTCCCACATCACGGGTACCACAGATAGCCTACTGACTAACAACATCACCAAAAACATTGTGTATGTAGTCTGTTAGACTAGTTTAAGTGTTTATGTAGTTAATAAAACCTTACTTGTATCACACTTGACGTGGTTCATTGTTTGCTCATAACTGGAGTCACTTAATCATGCAGATTTATGCTACAAGCTTTTGTAGAATTGTACAGTAAGAAAGTTATTTCCTTTAACCAGGAAATTAACGTTCTTAGAATTGACAAGACAGTTGACCCTGAGAGGTCAGCTAAATATCTACAGCGGATCTAAAATATGAATAATTAATTATAACTAGTTATGGTTAATTATTCATATTTCCTGATGAGCTGATTCGTTACAGTATCATACGCATAATTACAACCCTTTTTATAAGTATCAACCAAATCTTTATTTCGCCACATGATAAATTGAAGCATCATGTTAATGTATGCATGCTCCGCCTTGCAACAAGTCGATTGGAAGATCGCGTCGTGGGATGGACCAAATCGGGATTGCTTAAAAACCCAATGCCTGAACAGATGCTCGCTCGCTCTCTCTCTCTCTCTCTAGACCTTTGGCTTTTCACCTTGGTGACCGCGCTACGAAGCGCTCCCATGCCGTAACATCACACGAGCGAGACTCCAAAACTCAAACACTTCAGCTGAAACTTTGTGACTGCCAGAGATCTTCAAAAGCCTAAAGTCTTGCAAACTTAAACTCGCCAGGAAACCAACCAACCTCCGGAGGGCATTCCCAGAAACGATGTCATCCAGATGTCATCTCAGCATCCAATCCGAAAGCTCCAGGATTCCCTCAAGCGGCCAAGAAGGAAGCTTTTCGTCAGCAAAACGCAAGTAATGAACAAAGTCTCCTATCTGCTGAAATCGGTGCTGAATTGATCTTAAAGTATTAAACGTAAGACAAATCTCTGCTTTGTGATTCTCTCAGGTTGAATTTAAAAGAACTTGTGGAAAACGAGTTAGAACTTTGGGAACTTCATACAAACTCCATCAACTCTCATTCTTCAAAACTGTATGTGTGTGTATGTGTGTGTTTTAGCTTAGTTTAATGTAATCTAGAATAGCCAATAAATTCTTGTTTCATTTATAAAGAAGTATTGTCTTGTGTCGTATATTTTTAAAGTTAAAACTCTGCCTAGATCCTTGTTACCTTGCTCAAAAATTAATAAGATTACCATTTTGTTTATGTGTCGTTGGCCACGAAGTAATATGAACAGAATCGTTAATATACACGGACGTTAACGTCTCGCTGGACAAGTAGTTGATAAAGTGTAAACTATCAAATTTGAAATCAGTTCTATTCAGGTTGACTTCGAATCTTCAGATTTGATTCCTCTCAAAACCTGAGCTAGAAATAAAAATAATAATGAATTCCCTTATAAATGAGTTAATTTCTTACAATATATATATATATATATATATATATATATATATATATATATATATATATATATATATATACTCTTTGCTAGTTTTGACTAAACATAACCATTGAACAGTTCCACTGTTATTGCTTAGGAAAAGATACACATCATACCTCATAACACACACTGATTTTTTGGGGGGGCATTAATCATTATTGGTAGAGATACTGCTAGAGAAACCACTTTTCCTGATATGCCAGTAAAGGACCAGGTCTTAATTTCTGTGAAATAATTTGGAAAGAAGAATGAAACTGGAGAGAGAGAATGCCTTCAAAATATATAACATACATATATATGTTCTCTAATGGTTATGTCAAAATTATATAATGATATAAATGATATAAATATAAAGGCTGTTTTGTGAAACTTCCCTGGCTCACCCCCACCTATACGTGAGAGCACAGCAAGCAATTTAACGGCCGATCATTAACACATGAAAGATCTGACAGCCACCAGTCCTCACAACCAGCAGTGTTTCAGCTGTACAGTATTGTTAGAAAACACTCTCTGTCTTTCTGTTGATTCCAGACATGCCTCACCCCTCCTTTTTCTCCCTCTCTCTCATTCTTATATATACAACGCATTCTCTCTGAATCCCCCCTTCTGTATCCATCTCTCTCTCTCTTGATATTATGTTTTAAATATGTCTTACTTATATGCGAGGTATGCATGCTTAAATGTATACATTAGCTTCTCTTGGTTCAAATGTCCCAAATAAGGACATGATAGCTAGGAATGAGGTTCGTGATGAAACTCTGAAGACAGTTCAGCATTCTTCGCAAAAGTCTATTCCTAATATGTCCATGTTTTTCTGTACATGTGGCCATTTTATATAAACACATGTTCTTGGCAAAAGATCCTACGTGTATGTTATTCATATCCTCATTGGTAAAGAGGGTGAAACTCCCCTCGACATATGCCTATATAATATCTGTATTTCTATGAATAAATTGAAGTATTGAGGATACATTTGACTGTGTGTTTTCTTACTTCCCGGCCGTCTATCTACACTTTAAGTAACTGAGAATTCTTCAAGGTGGCAAAGAGAATTTACAGAGGGACTAAATTGTTATTCTTTATTAACAAGTATATGTACATGGAACTTCATGGATTCCTGTATATGTCTGTGTACACCAAGTATGTGGGTATTTTTGGAAATGTACTGTTCTGTGTAACTTGGCTTAGGTAATTTCCACATACATCCGGCAAACATGAAATTACACAGTAGTTTACCATGGCCAGTTATTACCAGATTTGACCCTTTTCATGCAGTGTTTGTAAATGAGTTATTTATAATATAAATATATATATATATTTTGATATGGAAAGGGTATGGACATTTAACAGTGAAATAACTTACACTTGATTTGAATGATACATTCAATACTTCCTAAATGGAGTCTGATAAAATTCTGTTTAAGACCCCCCCCCCCCCCCACACACTTCTCTAAGCAGCCCAAAACACCCAGCTGTACTAATACAAACCACCAAAAGTGCACACACAAAAAATATCAATATTAAATAATGTCCATCATGGATGAATGCATTGAGACAAAATAAAAAAAATAAAAAAATAAAAATAAAACAGATGAATACAAACAAAACAAAACATAAGCTTTGGTGTGGAGTGGCTGATGTTAGTAAACAAACACCATGCATCCATGCCAGTTGGTGTCATTATAAAAGCCTAAAGTAGGCTCAGCCTCACACTGTGTCTACACCGGAGCGTTGTGACGTGTCGCGACAAAAGACTTCCACAGGATTCCAGATGTGATTAGTTCCAAATGACACACTATACACTATGCACTTATATATTATGTACTCAACCATGTAGTGTATACATTTTAGAAGGTTATTTTGTTATTCATAATTAGTGTCTGATAACCCTATCCCCTCGACTATGTAAATAAAGCTGCGACAGTTGAGTGCATGAAGTGTCCAACATTTCACACTTTTTTATTCATATTATTAAGTGCATCATCCAGGTATTAAATATGCACTTTTTCTTTTTGTAATTTTCAGTGTGAAGACACTGCTCGCACTTTTTATACTACAAAACGGCATAGAATAGTGCATAAGTATGCAAATTGGGATGCACCAATTGACTCTATTTTTTGTTTAAAAACTTTTTGACCCTTTTGGCTTTCCATAGTCCGATGGGCATTGTATATGGATGTCATTGACTGAGTGGATCAGATATTTTATATTTAAGTTAGTCCATAAAAAAAGAATTGTGCAAGAACCAAAACAAATTATGAATTCCTAAAAAATTCTTCTGCAAACTGTATTTTGAGTGTATATGTAACTCATTCTGTGCACTTTTACAAAATCAAAACAACTGCTGAACATTTTGTTACTTAATTTAATTGTGTTCAACCCATTGCATGACTACATGAATCATGTTTGTTGTATTAACTGAAACTGGGCAGTGAATTTTTAGCTTCTAGCATGTAAGTCTTTTATGTTCATTTTTCTCTTACATGATCATAGTTTCTGTTATATTTAAGGGGCCCGTTTACACAACAACGTTTTCAGCCAAAAACGGGAAACTTTTTATGCACTTGCCTGTTCGTTTACACGACAACGGCGTTTTGGGGACTGAAACACATATTTTTGAAAACGGGTTTCAAAGTGCAAGTTTTTGAAAATGGCACTGTTATCGTTTTCGTGTAAACACCCAAAACGGGAGTCTTTGAAAACGGTGACGTCATGCGCGTGTGTAGTACGTGTTAGGTATATAGACATGTGCAGTACTTGTCTATTTTAAAGGCAAGCGCGAACATACATACACAACAATGGCAGAGTACATGGTACTGTTGTTGCTGCTCAAGAGTTTGCTAACGCTTCTTCAGCAAAGTATGGATTTACTTCACCAATATTACAACCAACAGCGGAAATGAATCATATACGTTTTCGCGGATATGTGTAAACGCAAATTGTTTTGAAAACGTTGTTGTGTATATGTGAAACTTTTTAAAAAACGGAAGGGAAATCTTTTCCGTTTTTGACTATATCGTTGTTGTGTAAATGTAGCCTAAGTTTTTGTGGTCACCAGTGTGCTGAATAGCAGAGCTTGTGGTTGTGCCTTCCATTTGCATGCATGTCCTGTGGACTGAGGACACAAAACTACAAAAGAATAAATCTAACTACTTTAACTTCCAGCTGAAATTAGGATAAAAATGCCTTAGTTGCATTGTTCTGTTATTGAAAAGTCAAACTGTGAAATCATTGCTTTTCCATATTCAGTAGTCCAAAGGGTCATATATTTGAGTGGGTATGAAAAGCACTTAATTATCAGGACCGTCACTCACAGGAATCACAGCCCTAACCATTTCCCACAGGAAAATTAAACAAAGGCCTACATTAGCATATGTGACCCTTCATTGCGCATATGATGCATAAGAGCTCCACAGAGCTTCCGCTAGTAGCAAGGGCCTTCAACTTTGACCTTTCATCCCTCTTATATTTCATACTTCCATAACGATCCTTCATAAAGACTTTGATGGATATTACTCGTTATCGGATTAAGGTGTCACTGGACTGTCACGTTATATATATATATATATATATATATCTCACAGAAGTGAGTATACCCCTCACATTTTTGTAAATATTTTATTATATCTTTTCATGTGACAACACTGAAGAAATTACACTTTGCTACAATGTAAAGTAGTGAGTGTACAGCTTGTATAACAGTGTAAATTTGCTGTCCCCTCAAAATAACTCAACACACAGCCATTAATGTCTAAACCGCTGGCCACAAAAGTGAGTACAACCCTAAGTGAAAATATCCAAATTGGGCCCAATTAGCCATTTTCTCTCCCCGGTGTCATGTGACTCATTAGTGTTACAAGGTCTCAGGTGTGAATGGGGAGCAGGTGTGTTCAATTTGGTGTTATCGCTCTCACTCTCTCATACTGGTCACTGGAAGTTCAACATGGCACCTCATGATGCATGCCCAGTTACTTTTATCACAGCCAATTTTGACGGTAACTGTGCTGCATGAATCAGTTCAGCCACAAAAAAAATAATTATTGCTTTACATAAAGGCTATAAGAATATTGCCAAGACCCTGAAACTGTATATATATGTGTGTGTGTGTGTGTGTGTATATATATATATATATATATATATATATATATCTTCTATATATATATATACACACACACACACAGAGTTCTGGCATGAAACTCTAGATGGCGCAGTCCGATAGGTCTAGCTCAATCTGACCTGGTGACATCATTGTCACATGGCAGCTGATTAAAGCGCTTCAGATCAGCCTAAATCAATATCTAAGATGAGTGAATGCTCTTTTAATCCATTTCGCTGTGTATATTTGCGTGGTCTACCTAACTGAATACAAAATGAGCAACCGTAAACAATTTTAAAGTGTAATGTTAGCAGTTTGCATTGTATGCAGCAGCGAAATATTAAGCATATTAGCAGCAGCATTTAGCATGTTTATACAGCTGGAGCAAAAGGCAGTTTAGAGCTTGTAATCACTCTGAGGACACATAGTAACAAACCTGAAATGAAAGGTTAAATGAAATAAGCATTCTTGTGTATGCATTTCAACTGGGGTTCTCCATATACATCGGTGATTATCCCAGTGTTCATGTTCGTTATTTCTAAGGTCGATGTTTTCATTGTGATGAATGCGTGGTTGATTTCAGTTGCATGCAGCGTCAGAAGCACGCGCTTATCACAGTCATATCAACGATAGTGTTGCGGTAGAAGAGAATTAAGAGTTATCGCGATAGTTGTTGCAGTTCTGAGTGAAGTGCATTATGGGTAGGGTAGTTCGGAGAAATGTGCTTGTGTGACGTGTGCTATCGTGTGTTGTGTAATTAATAAAACGGAGAAAGAACATTTATATTCTGCTTTATTTGTTCATTCAAGTCAGTCCACCCAGGAGTTTGTGCACTGTAACCCTGATAATTTTATCCACACGAGAGAGTAAAATGGCATGTATCAGCTAACTTTGTCCGTCTCATCATTGCACGAACACGAATTAACGAGCTGTTATGCTGCCGCTGGGACTGATGAAGTTCAGAAAGTAACAGCAGATATTAAATGACTAAGTTATGATATTTGCTCAGGTGGATGCTGGGGTCTTATCTATCGGATTGCATCGTATATCCATTTTGTTAATTAACATTACACCAGTGGTGGAAAGAGTACTGAAAAAATATACTCAAGTAAAAGTACCATTACCTTCCAAAAAATGTAGTGTGAGTAGAGTAAAAGTACTTGTCCAAAAAAACTACTTGAGTAAGAGTAAAAGAGTAGCCTATTTAAAAGTACTCATGAGTATTGAGTAGTGAGTACTGAGCTGTGGATTCTACCCCCTCATAATAAACGCTGTACACTGCAATTTATACATTTTAAAAATGTTGTACATTCTGTAATTCACATGATCTTGTTTGTCATAAAGAATGAAGAATATCTTTCATCCAGCAGTTTTAATTTTGACTGCCAACTCTTTAAAATACATCAAAACAGCACGGAAACAGTATTCAGTTGAAGAAAATATGAAAGTTATTCTCGGTACAATCATCCCCATTTAAATCATAAAGTTTGAAAAAAAAGATTTAAAACCATGTGTAAGGCCACTGAGACAGCATGCTGTTGTTGCACATAAAATATTAATGTTTAGAACAGTGCAAATACAAACACCATTAGAAACTCATAGTTCAGCATCACACACCATGATATGGGTTAAAATGAGAGCCCATTTCTCTCCAAAACGGTGCCAGTTTTAGCGTTTTGCAATAAAGAAATAAGAATAACTAAACTTGATAATTTATGTTACAATTTTAACATAAATGCACATTGTTCTAGAAGGATGGCATCATGCCATACCTTTTACACATTTACAAATTGTTATGCTGATATTAAAATTTGTAAGGAAAAATGCATTAAATAGCGAAGTATTTCTGGGGAAACTTTTTCAAAGGAAAACACACACACACACACGTCTCTTTGCTGAGCCGCGGCGGTCTCTGTGAATCAGCAGAATCCACAACTGAATGGAACAAAAAGTGTTGAACTTGAAAATTGTTTATGCGCAAGTGCACTTGCTAATTGAAGGCGGATTGTATAAAATGGATTAAAAAAAAACGTTTATTAACGAGCTGCAGTTTTATTACATCATGCGCTGGCACAGATGCAGTATATTAACACCACGGGACATCAATAAGGTGCAGATTGGTCCTCAATTGTGTTTCCAACACACTTTTTCACAGCGCGCATCACGCGCTCAAACTTGCGTGAGTTAACACTTAACACTGTACACTATACCCGCAACCTCACACCAAATTTCAGGCCGTGTAGATAGGCAAGCATAGCCTATATACAAATCATTTAGTAAGCAGAAATCGGAAATTTACCTTAACATATTAAGTTAGAGGAAGATGCGACTGAATTGATGCTTGAAGAATGCGCTTCCAGCAGCCATGATAAACAGTTGGCGGTTAAAGTTTTCTATGCACAATTTGATTTGATGAAAGTCACCAGGCCTATTACTATCTATCCAATCACATTGATGGATAAAAATTAAATTAAAATAAGCATGTAACGACCACAAACGGAGGAAAATAGCAGAGTAAAAGTACCGATACATCACTTAAAATGTACTCCAGTAAAAGTAAAAGTACACAATTTTTAAACTACTCAAAAAAGTACAATTACTGATAAAAACTACTTAATTACTGTAACGTGAGTATTTGTAATTCGTTACTTCACACCCCTGCATTACACACAGTGCGTGTCTAATTAGAGTTAAGCCAGTCGGCGTGGTAGCCCAGGCACACATAGTCATAGGCCATTACTGTTAAGCTGGTTGGCGTGGTAGCCAAGGCTCACATAGTCGTAGGCCACTATTGTTAAGCCAGTCGGCGTGGTAGCCCAGGCACACAAAGATAATAATACATGCGGTTTACATGGCTCTTCGGAGCAGCAGCAGTACAAATGTCTTGGCGATAGATCTGCTTTGTGGGGGATGTCTTGTCTTTCCTTGTCTGTTCATCTTCATGTGTGTGGATACATGGATGTCCACTGATGCAGCAGTTTATCCTTATATTCAGCGCCATGCATATATTGGTTTGTATTGTTTTGTGTAACGTGTCTCCTGCTTTGTAGGGGTTATTCATATGTGTTATATGTGCAGCAGTAGTATTTCTTACATGCTTACAGCAGCATGTTGTGGATGTATTGGCAGTAACAAGTCTCGTTACTTGCTCTGCTGCAGCAGCATAGCAGATCTATTCCACCAAAACCAAATACATTAACATTGTCATGTACATTACCATGCCAATCCCTCCGAGAGTTATCATGACAGAAATACAGAGTTCTGGCATAAAACTCTAGATGGCGCAGTCCGATAGGTTTAGCTTAATCTGACCTGGTGACATCATTGTCACATGGCAGCTGATTGGTTCTCTCCTGTATCGGTAGCAAATGAGCTCGCTGCTCAATATTCAAATACCTGGCTTTTGTTTGTTGTAGTAGTTGGCAGCGCACTTCAGAAACCCTCCACCTTCCCCAGCTCCACCTGTATAGATCTGCTAGAAGACTGCTCAAACCCTGAGCATGCATGCACAGCAACCGTTAGGCTTTGACAAGGATTGGTCAGTTTTGAACGGCATTGTGTCTGGCCATCTGTGGTTCTTGATTATGCTATGTGGATTTATTTTGTTTCCTGAGTATACCAGACAAGTAATTAAATTAAGTAATCAATTTACTTCTTGTCTGAAACCCTGACTCCCAAAAGAGTACTCTGGGTAAGAGGTCATGACACAAGTCAGACCTCTTCCATGTGGACATTGATCACAAGCTAACGATTCTTTGTAATCAATATCACAGTCGGATTATGTGATTCAACCCATTCAGAAAGCTCCTATTTATGGAATCAGTCAATATAATGCCCCATGAGTACAAAGATAAAAATGGAAGTTTTAATTTCTCACACAATAGAGAATTCTGTGTTAGGGTAAAAAAAAATCACTGACAGTTTCAGGTCAGTCTGGTCGAAGAGAGCCTTCCTCTCTGTTTTTGATCAAAAGGTCAACACAGCAGGGTCTGTTAACAGCCTTATAAGCAAGCTGTGAGGAATGGGATGGCCTGGGTTCCTTTATGGTTTTTAAGCAATAAAGGTTCCTCGTATGCTGGCTGCATGTCTGCCAGTATGAGATTATTGCCAAGTTTCTCCCACATGGCTTCTCTCTCTGTACAGATTTCCACAGTTTAGCAAAGCCAGCTACTGATAACAGATTTCATCAACCTTCAGCTTTTACTCTCTCACACACACACTGTATTTGCATCACTGCTTGTGTTAAAACAAAATCAGAGGGCTCACACTCACACATTGAATGCCTCTTTGTTACTAGTTTTGTTGCTTATGTAGTTCTTTCATTAATTAGCTATCAATTCGTAGATCCCACCAAACGGGGTCAAGGCATGGTCTTGTTCACCCATGCTGGTCTGTGCCATAATTACACAATCAGTGGGGAAAAGCATAATTCTCCATTAAAGGAATAGTTCACCCAAAAATGAAAATTTGCTGAAAATATATTCACCCTCAGATGTACAAGATGTATACGTTTCTTCTGTATCTTCACTGGAACAGATTTAGATACATTTTGTATTACATCGCTTATTCACCAATGGACCCTCTGCAGTGAATTGGTGCCATCAGAATAAGAGTTCAAATAGCTGATAAAAAATAGCTCAATAATCCACAAGTACTCAATTCTGGTCCATCATTTAATGTCTTGTGAAGTGAAAGCTGCATGTCTGTAACAAACAAATTAATCAAGATGTTTTAACTTCAAATAATTGCTTCCAGTTAAAATAGTCCTCTATCTATAATATTGCTTTCTTCAGTGAACAAGCCAAAAAAAGTCTAAAACAGTTCTAAATAAATATGTCTGTGGATTTTGATGTGAGAGGACAAAAGGGATGGACTTTTTCAAAGGATAAAGCATTATTAAGATTACAGACTGGATTTTGGGCAGACGCGATGGTTTAAAGTTAAGACATATCTATGTTTTTTGGAAACATGCAGCTTTCACTTTACAAGATGTTAATTGATGGACTGGAGTCATGTGGATTACTTGTGGACTATTGTGATATTTTTATCAGCTGTTTGAACTCTCATTCAGCAAGTGATGCAAGGTTCAATTTCTCGGTAACACTTTATATTAAGGTTCCCTTTATAAAGGGTTTATAAGTGAAAGTGACATGACATGTGGCCAAGTCTGGTGACCCATACTCGGAATTAGTGCTCTGCATTTATCCCATCCAAAGTGCACACACACACCGTGAACACACACACACCGTGAACACACACCCGGAGCAGTGGGCAGCCATTTTTGCTGTGGCGCCCGGGGAGCAGTTGGGGGTTCGGTGCCTTGCTCAAGGGCACCTCAGTCGTGGTATTGAAGGTGGGCGAGAGCTGCCGGTACGAGTCCGATTCTCTAACCATTAGGCCACGACTTCCCACAAAGGTGTTAATAAATGACTAATAACTCACTTACAAATGCATTGTAAATCATTGATAAGCAGTTATAAATGCATGAGTAAAAGGGTGATTTTAATGCAATACCTGCCAAATAGTGAGCCATGTTATAAATGCTTAACAAATATATGTATTAATACTTATTTCACTCAAAATCAGATTCCTGATTTATTTCATGATGCAGCAAAAATGTATTATTATAGCAAGACTAGGGATGTAACGATTCACTCAACTCATGATTCGATTCGATTCACAATTTTGATTTCACGATTCGATTCGAGTCACGATTATTATTATTATTTTTTTATAAAATGAGATTTAAGACAAATTATAAATGTGTCCTTTTATTATTGCTTGGACAAAATGCTGCACATTTCTTTGTGAAATTGAAATATAACAGTATAATAATATACTAATAAAGCACTTGCATATTACTGCTCTTTTGTTGGTTTTGATTGCTTCTGTTGTCCTCATTTGTAAATCGCTTTGGACAAAAGCGTCTGCTAAATGACAAAATGTAAATATAATGTAAATGTAAATAACAACATTGAAATTTTAAAACAAGCCCCAAATCAAATAAATAACACAAATAAAATATCTTCATAAAAACAAAATAAGGCTTTGTCTGTGCTCTTTCCTTTTAAAATTAGAGGCAACCACTGCATTTTAATCTTGATCCAAACAAAAATGCTGCATACATGCAACATGAGCAGTTTTTAAACCAAATTAGATTGTATAATTTCGAAATTTGAAGCAAAAACAGAATGGTTTGACTTCAGTTTTGTGAAACTATAAATAAAAATATCTGCATGAAACAGCGGATGAGCTGAATGAGACGCAGATTCACTCTCTGCCAGCAGGTGGCGCTTAAAGCATTTCCTTGGTTTGCGCTGTAAACAAAATACCATCTAAACTTTTCTAAAGACTGTAAGTTCCCCTCAGACATGCATTCATATAAACTCCTACACATAAATGAATTGCGATTTGTTTAGCATCTCAACCGATTTGAATCGTCACATATTTGAATCGATTTTCAACCGGCTCGTGGTTAATCGTTACGTCCCTAAGCAAGACTGATGGGTGTTGTATTTATGGTTTTCTCATTTATATCTCATGACTCATGTCACTTTTCTTACAATGTTTCTTATCAGAATCTACTCTGTTTCTCCACAAACGTTCATGATGCCTATCCAAAGCAATAATTAGAAACCAATATATTTTGCTTATCAAGATGAAATTATCATCTTGATTTTTATTTTGGGAAAATTTTTTATAAAAGCACACCCATGACATGATGAGATATTGATATTTAAAATGTTAATTCCAATATTACATGTGAACCGTAATGTAATGAGCCATTTATTAATGATTTATAAACATTAATAACCTGTAAAAGTGCACCTTAATGTAACGTGAGCATCTGTGAACCAGTTATTAATGAGTTATAAACGTTAATGATGTCTAAAAATGAACCTTAATGTAAAGTGATCACCTGTGAACCATTTATTAATGAGCTATAAATGTTAGTAACCTGTGAAAGTAAACCTTAATGTAAAGTGAACACCTGTGAACCATTTATTAATGATCTATAAACGTTAATAACCTGTCAAAATGAACCTTAGTATAAAGTGAACACCTGTGAACCATTTATTAATGATCTATAAATTATTCTCATGTTCCTGTCTCCCTGTCAGTTCTCTGTTTCCAGTTCTCGCTCAGTCAGGGTACGGATCTTCCGCCTTCTCCTTGGTTTGGTCAACGCAGTGGTTGAGGGGATTTCTCAGTGGAGCTCTGATTCTGACCAGGACCCGAGGATTATCACCTTGTGTCTCCGTTATTGTGATTACTAAATAAACCTTACCTTTGCACTCGCACTTGGATCCTGACTCTTCTCTGCCGTGACAAAAATATACATATTTATATTTTATCTAATTTAACAGTTTTGAGTAAATAATTAATTCAGTGACTGAAAGCACAGTTAAAGAACATTATCATAATAAGCAAACAGCAATTACTTTTTGATATCATGATAAAGCCCACTGTAACTTCAGTATTTGTTCATCCACACTGGCAGTAACGTTACCTGCGTGCGAGCGAACCGTCCGTGGGAGCGCCGGAGCGGTTATTTATTTGTATGGTAACTAATTAATTCAACTAGCAAAGAGATTACACATTTAAACACTTGAACAATATACTCTGAAGTGTCACCTCACAGTTATCTGACCCGTAATATGAATAAACACTATGTAAGATTATAATTTCGCTTCAGAGCACGTTGGAACAATCCTAACAGCGTGACTTCTTTGAAAACGTGACTTTGCATCGGATGCTTGCTAGTGCCATTTACAGGCTTTGGTGACACACGGGCAACTACAGACACACAGGCTTTGGTGATGTGATCCTTTTTTATTTCCAAAATGTAACAGTGCATAACATAAAAAAATTATATAATGTCACATTTAGTTTTGTGTTTGTTTGCTTAGTGATTCTTTTTTTTATATTATTGCATACTGTTGTATTTTGTTCCTTTCTCCTTTGGTCTATTATGGTCCTACAGTATAGAGTAGTAGAGTTTTAGTATTTTGTTGTCTGAATTCGTTTTTATGTGAATGGTTTGTTGTCCTACATTTCCCTGAGTTCAGTAATCTTCTTAATAAAAATAGTAGGTACTGCTGTATCTGAATCCTGCTTCCTCACTGCCCTTCAATACAATCTGTGACAAATATGTTTTTAGTTGTTTTTTAGTAGCTACTACTACTAATAAAAATAATTGTCATTGCATATAATGCATTTTTATTGTATTCTTTCAGGATCACATCACCAAAGCCTGTGTGTCTGTAAAGCAAAGCCTGTAAATGGCACTAGTGAGCATCTGATGTAAAGTCACGTTTTCAAAGAAGAAGAAGTCACGCTGTAAGGATTGTTCCAACATGCTCTGAAGCTTGTTCTCACATTGTGTTGATTAATTTTACTGCTCAGCTAACTGTGAGGTGACACTGCAGAGTAATGATGTCAATTTTCTATCATTTCCATGATCAATCGTTGTTTAAATTAACGATCAATTAATCGATTAATCGTTAACTTTAATGCAGCAAAATGTGTCTAATGCAGCAGCACTCAGCATGACAGGATGCTCAAAAGCCACTCAAAAAGAAAAACAGCTTTCTCACCCGAATTAAAGGAGTTTTAGTCTGAATAAAATGCTAGTAGCAGGATTGTAAATTGAATAGATGTGATTATGATCATTTGATAAAATGAAGAGTGCGCCGTACGTTTGAGATCATTTTACTTTGTTGACTGTTTTCTATCCCGACATGGAGACTGCTGAACGCGCCTCTTTAAATGGTTTCGTGGTGCTCGTTATTGTATTTTAAAACACCATTGCAGTGTTTTCAACTGACATTATGGCATTTAAAATAAAATGATCCCAAACGTAACTGTGGCGCGTGTGGCTGTGCTGCGCCGTCAGTGAACCGCTTCCATCGGCGCTGCTGCAGCAAAACACACTGTTGCTCACATGAAACATTTTTATGTGAGTATTATGACCAGTACTTAATTTGATCCCGCTGGATCCTGTTCCGGAAAATGTCCGATTTTACATTTTTGCATTGCGGTAGGCCTATTTGTTTTTTTTTTTAAATCCGGCATTTACAGTGCATTAGATCGTGACAGTGCATGCTTGCGTGCATACCAGACGGAGCGAGCGCGGGTTTGGCTAGA
The DNA here is from genome assembly GCF_001515645.1 of Sinocyclocheilus grahami. Lineage (NCBI taxonomy): Eukaryota > Metazoa > Chordata > Actinopteri > Cypriniformes > Cyprinidae > Sinocyclocheilus > Sinocyclocheilus grahami. The sequence continues at coordinate 113,639 of NW_015505327.1, read as the reverse complement.
TGTATTTGGAGGTTATTACTCACGTCTCATTCAGCACAAATCCAAATGTTTCCATATTCGCGCAATGTATTTGAATTTTAAACTATTATTTATAATGTAAACTAGGCTTGTACTTTACACGCATTCGCATATAGACGGAAAAGATCATCCTCTTCACATGAGCAAAAAGTCCTTGGCATAACAGCAGAGTGGACCGGTATACTACGGTCTATTTAAACTGACCAGTGTAAGCTTTTATATGTTTGGTTGACTATTTTATTTTGATAATGAACAGACTGCGATGTAAGTTTGAATTGCTAGAATATGTGGGGTGTGTATGCGCGAGGCGCCGGTGCGATCGAACAGCTGTACAAAACTAAATTTTTGGAGTAAGATATAATCCGCAAAAGTGTTTACTTATATTTTTGCTCACTCACAATAAAAACAAGATTCGTGCTTTTGCAAAATAAAGCAAACAAACAGAATGCGCGTTGTCATCCTTTCCTTTCCGTGAACTTGTTTATGGAGCGCCGCACCACACTTATGTTTTAAATCTGTTAGCTTAATTATTTAAGTCAGATATGTTTCGCTTTTTTTAATGAAAACAAATTGTAATTGTTTTATTTTAGGCCTATTACTTACATAGGCTATACATTTTCCTTAAAGCATCCCATTTTGTCCCAGGGCTTGAAAACCTGTGCCCTAGGCTAGTTAGGTCCTACAGAAACTTGTGAACGATGCTCTTGTTGTGGCCTCACCATTTAGTGACATCATTGAATGCTCCTGGAAAACGTATTGTCAAGTGTCGGTCACAGCCCTGTTGGAAAAACCAGCATATGCTGGTTAGGTATGTTTTGACGCTGGGATGCTGGTTTAAGCTGGTCCTTTGCTGGTTTGTGCTGGTCCTTTGC
>NW_015505327.1:111125-112420 GCF_001515645.1 Sinocyclocheilus grahami | reverse complement strand
GCAAAGGACCAGCACAAACCAGCAAAGGACCAGCTTAAACCAGCATCAAAACATACCTAACCAGCATATGCTGGTTTTTTTCAACAGGGAGCACATCCAGCAATTATTTATTTACAAATTATAAGCTCTGATTATGACAAGTGTGGTATAAAAGCTTTGTTTATTAGAGGAATATTTGGTTTGCTGGAAAATCTTACATCGCGACCATGCTTTTGGATGCTGTTTGAGCCCATATAGCCTACATTTATGCGGCTTTGTTCTTGGTCACAAATTCAATAATATTTAGGCATTGTTTCTTTTCCTAAATCCTCACCGTCTAACCCTCTAATTTCGCAGGTTTATTTTATTGTCATTCACTTTTTATCACTGTGAGGCAGTAAGTGGTCAGGTGCTTAGAATATTACCAATAATAAGAGAAATCCTATAGACGACTACGCCACCCGGAATACACCAGGACATAACAGCCCTAAGCAAAGGGACACAGGTTCGTTGCCAAAGGCAGGGTGAGCATAATAATAATAATGGGTATAAACAAAAGTCACTATTAACATACAATTGATAAAACACATGCAACACTTTACACCAGGTCTCAATACATCACATGTCTTTACCAGTAACTTATAAAACAAGTACAATACAATGAGAGAAAATAAAGGGGGAGGTGGCAGCAAAGACCCTCGGATTTCTACCCCACACTCAATACCCATGACACACATTCATGAAAAATCAGTAATATTAAACACAGCACTCCATGTGGACACGCAGTACAAAGTACCATGGCCAACCCCTCCCACCTAAATCCACACACACAACAATACAAAACATAATATAACAGACGGACCCAGATGAATTCCAGACAGAACAAAACAGAGTAGAGCAGAGCAGAAGTGCAGTCAGTTATTTGAGATTCGTTATGTGTCAATTAAGATCGTTAGAAACCCCTGGACGTGCAATCAATCCTGCTGGACATCAAACAAAAGTTACGCATTAAAAACTTGTTTAAAACAAACTTTAAAACTAGCCATACCTACCAAGAAAACAGTACAATGCCACAATACACATGGTCGCTCACCACGCAGGATTACAGCTACTTGCAGGCCCATATCTAAAAACAAACAAGGTAATAAGCCTCTATTTAACAGGCAAAAGGGCATTTTTAAAATGGGGACAAACCTGAAAACTGGCCAACAGCCAGCACACGACAGACAGGAGGATAACCCAACTGCTAGCACTCAAAGCACCATATGTCACAAAGGGGCGGTACCAAGGATGATGCATCCCAAGCAACCAAACAC
>NW_015505327.1:106099-110339 GCF_001515645.1 Sinocyclocheilus grahami | reverse complement strand
TTTCTCTTCAAACGGCTTCACACCGGCGCATCTTGTCTGCGCTACAAGAGCCGCTGCACGCTGCGATACAAGACTTTCACTCGCATTTCGGGACAGTTGACAGAATTGTCACTTGCCTAATCAGGTCAATGTTGCATCGTCAGAAAATTTTATTTTTTATTTGCACGTCTTTTTAAGCCATTCGGTACTCGCGCGCTCCAGAGGCGGACACACAAAATGACACCAAAATGGCCATCCTGGCCACACAGTTAAATAAATGATAATATTCAGTGATGTGATATGTGAAATGTGGAGTAACGTCTGGCGCAGTTGCAGCTTGTACTTATTACTAAAAGAAGAAAGCAAACGAGTTGCATTAATAGTCATTCATTTTAGTTAACATATGCTATGATAATTTGAAAATATTTTTATTCTTATTGTAAAATAATGGAACATTTAGGTAATGAATATTGTCTCAAAAGTCATGGAAAAGTCATGGAAATGTATTGGTAAAAATGTGTACGAACCCTGGAGTTTACTTTTAGAAGCCACTTTTTTGTGTGAAGCTATGCTCAGTAATGTTCCAGTGTGCTGTAAAAGAAAAGATTAATCTTTTTGTTTCAAGTTGAAAGTTGTTTACTGATGTAGTGCAACAACAAAATTTATTTCACCAGAAAATTCTAACTTTTTCTGTGTGTGCAAGAATAATCAATCAATGAATCAATCAATTATTATTGTGTCCACTTTACATTAAAGTTCACTTTGACTGGTTACTAATGTTTAATACTCATTAATAAATGGTTCACAGGAGTTCACGTTACATTAAGGTTCACTTTCACAGGTTATTAACGTTTGTAACTCATTAATAACTGGTTCACAGGTGTTCACTTTACATTAAGGTTCACTTTCACAGGTTATTAACGTTTGTAACTCATTAATAACTGGTTCACAGGTGTTCACTTTACATTAAGGTTCACTTTCACAGGTTATTAACGTTTGTAACTCATTAATAACTGGTTCACAGGTGTTCACTTTACATTAAGGTTCACTTTCACATGTTACTAATATTTTTAACTCATTAATAAATGGTTCACAGGTGTTCACGTTACAATAAGTTTCACTTTTACAGGTTACTAATGTTTGTAACTCATTAATAAATGGTTCACAGGTGATCACTTAATATTAAGGTTCACTTTCACTAGTTACTAAAATTTGTAGCTCATTAATAAATGGTTCACAGGTGTTCACTTTAAGGTTCACTTTCACAGGTTACTAACGTTTATAGATAATTAATAAATGGTTCACAGGTGTTCACTTTACATTAACTCTTTCCCCGCCAGCATTTTTGAAAAAGTTGCCAGCGATTTTGATGATTTTCACTAAAATTTGACGGCCTCCAGAATATTTTGCTGTATGAATATTTGAATATGCAATACACCAAAATAAAGATCAGAGCCTCTACTTTTAAACAAAACATTCAGTTTTATTCTAGCTTAAAGCATTATTTTTTTAATCAACACTTGAATATAGGTAGGTTTCATAAAAATGCATAATTTTGAGCAAAAAGGTGAGAAAATCAAATTTTTATCAAAAACTACATCTGGGTTATATTCAGTACAATTATCAAAGCATAAATCCAACACCTCCAAAGCTTGCACAGACATATACCACTTCCTGGATCAACATTTTACACCGTAACATTATGCAGTTTTCATTTATATGCTGCCATTGCTGATGATCGCATTATTTTTCATATGCATCTCTTTACATAAGAGAGCGCTCGTTTCTCCGTCCTGTTCACGTGTGTTTTTGTTCGGGAGGTTTTATACTTATTCAGAAGATGTGTAATAGCGCCCCCTAGTGTATAACAGTGAAAACACGAAAAGACCTAAAAACTCGTCTTTGGCGGGGAAGCGTTGTCTTCTAAAAGACTAGATAACTCTTCAATGGTGGGGAAAGAGTTAAGGTTTACTTTCACAGGTTACTAACATTTATAGATAATTAATAAATGGTTCACAGGTGTTCACTTTACATTAAGGTTTACATTCAAAGGTTACTAACGTTTATAGATCATTAATAAATGGTTCACAGGTGATCACTTTACATTAAGGTTCATTTTTAGACGTTATTAACGTTTAACTCATTAATAACTGGTTCACAGATGTTCACGTTACATTAAGGTGCACTTTTACATTAATTAATAGTTCATCACATTAAGGTTCATAGGCAATATTGGAATTAAAATGTTCAATATTAATATCTCATCAAGTCATGGTTGTGCTTTTATGATTTTTCTCCCAAAATAAAAATCAAGATGATAATTTCATTTTGATAAACAAAATATATTGGTTTCTAATTATTGCTTTGGATAGGCATCATGAACTTTTGCTGAGAATCATGGGTAAGGTACAGAGTAGATTCTGGTAAGAAACATTGTAAGAAAAGTGACACGAGTCATGAGATATAAATGAGAAAACCATAAATACAACACCCTTCAGTCTTGCTAAAATAGTACATTTTTGCTGCATCATGAAATAAATCAGGAATCAGGTTTTGAGTGAAATAAGTATTAATAAATATACAGTGGTGTGAAAAAGTGTTGGCCCCCTTCCTGTTTTTTAATTTTTTTGCATATTTGTCACACTTAAAAGATTCAGATAATCAAACAAATTTTAATATTACACAAAGATAATGCAAGTAAATACAAAATCCACTGTATTTGTTAAGCATTTATAACATGTGAGTTAAAAATGGCTCACTATTTGGCAGGTATTGCATTAAAATCCCCCTTTTACTCATGCATTTATAACTGCTTATCAATGATTTATAATGCATGTGTAAGTGAGTTATTAGTCATTTATTAACACTGTTATAAACCCTTTATAAAGGGAACCTTAATGTAAAGTGTTACCAATTTCTCAATCTTTTCTGATGAAGAAACAAACTCATTTACATCTTTGGACGGCCTGAGGGTGAGTACATTTTCAGAAATCTTTTAAAATTTTGGTCAGCTATTTCTTTAACGGCCATTCAGAAGAAGCTGTGTATTCTGGCTAAATACCATTTATGCAAGCAACATATATATGGTTAATATTTCTATTATGTTGGTGAAGTTTAGTCTATTGAAAATGAATGTCTTGTTCTTGGAGTGAATGTTTGTGTAGAATTTGTGGTACTGGAAATAAACATTATAACCAGGAACGTTTCTATTGGGAGGAAAGATGCTGCCTTTGGCATACATGGGAAACTCATACCTCAGGGTTGGGCATTTGCTATTATTCATTATTATTGTTATTTGTTACACATTCAAAACAGAAACATAACATATAATCCCCCTTTTACTCATGCATTTATAACTGCTTATCAATGATTTATAATGCATGTGTAAGTGAGTTATTAGTCATTTATTAACACTGTTATAAACCCTTTATAAAGGGAACCTTAATGTAAAGTGTTACCAATTTCTCAATCTTTTCTGATGAAGAAACAAACTCATTTACATCTTTGGACGGCCTGAGGGTGAGTACATTTTCAGAAATCTTTTAAAATTTTGGTCAGCTATTTCTTTAACGGCCATTCAGAAGAAGCTGTGTATTCTGGCTAAATACCATTTATGCAAGCAACATATATATGGTTAATATTTCTATTATGTTGGTGAAGTTTAGTCTATTGAAAATGAATGTCTTGTTCTTGGAGTGAATGTTTGTGTAGAATTTGTGGTACTGGAAATAAACATAACCAGGAACGTTGCTATTGGGAGGAAAGATGCTGCCTTTGGCATACATGGGAAACTCATACCTCAGGGTTGGGCATTTGCTATTATTCATTATTATTGTTATTTGTTACACATTCAAAACAGAAACATAACCATAACATAAATACATTATATAAATATTATATTCTAGATCAACACGCCCCTACTTTTGGGGGGTCCTGCGCCCACCAAACAACTGCAATTAAGATGAATGGGGATGCTGATTGTGATCAGGTTTTCATTGTTCATTGTGTATTAATATACCTTGTTTCCTTCACTGTGTCTGTTACGGGGCTGACGAGACGTGAGAATCCATATGCAAAGCTTTATTTGGAGAAGACCGAGACATGGTCATAAGACAGGCAGGGTCAAACAGTGGCAACCAGAAAAATGGCGGGCAAGACACAAGAATAATCCTAGGGCTAGCGAGGGTCGACGATTGGCAGACAGAGTCACAGGGGCAAGGCTAAAAGGGAGAAATCCAGGAAAACAGGCGAAGATCAAAAC
>NW_015505327.1:104225-104478 GCF_001515645.1 Sinocyclocheilus grahami | reverse complement strand
CGCGGACCCTCGTGAATGAGTTTAAATTTGAGCGGTTGATTAATGCCAGTACAGAAGAAATCTATCAAAACATAGTCCGGTAAATCAGAGTGATAGGGAATGTCCAGATACTCTTGAATGTAGTCCTCGAGCGAGCGGGTGCCCTGCTCGAGGGCTAACAACAGCCTTGCAGTGTCCATACCTGGCCGATGTCCATATGAGAAGCTGCTGGATCCTTGTGTGGCCGAGTATTCTGTAACGGGGCTGACAAGAC
>NW_015505327.1:68906-104215 GCF_001515645.1 Sinocyclocheilus grahami | reverse complement strand
AACAGAATCAGAAGGGACAAGACTAAAGGGAGAAATCCAGGTGAAGATCAGGAACCAAGGCTAGATCAAAACCGGAGAAAAAAGACAAGGCTAAGGCTAAGGCTAAGGCTAAGGCTAAGGCTAAGGCTAAGGCTAAGGCTAAGGCTAAGGCTAAGGCTAAGGCTAAGGCTAAGGCAGGGAAACTAATGAGGACTCTGTAGTGTAGCTATCTGGAGATATGCACTAAACAATACTCGGCCGATGGAAGGGAGCAGAGTGAGTGTTAAATAGTGAGGGAGTGATATGAAACAGCTGGGTGCAATCAGTGTTAACAGCTGTGTGCAATCCGTGCTGAGTGCAATCAGTGCAATGAATGATGGGATATGTAGTCCGGGGTGATGTGCAACAATGTGTAGTGCGAGAGTCAATGAAATTGGACAGGGTGATCTCTGATGGCCAGCAGATGGAAGTTCATGGACCGGAGTTCGTGACAGTGTCTTCAAAGATGTACAATACACAGTGATATTTACATTCATGCATTTGGAAGACACTTACATTAGTCTCTAACATTACTATACATTCAAGATATACAGTACATTTTATCAATTCATATATTTCCTGTGAATGAAGCCCAAGACTGTGCTGTTGCTTGCTATGTTCCACTATTTAATCTACAGGAACCTTTCTTAACAAAAACATTCACTGTTTCAAATTGAGGGAAATAATGTTTTGAATGCATATGATGTATTGGTGCTAGCTTTAGCATGTTTATCCCCATCCATCCTGCTAAGCTACAACTAGTGCATAAAGTGTCCAATATTCCACATTTCATTTTTTTTTTCAGGTGAGCAGGTATATTGTGAAGTGCATAATATGTAATTGCCTTTTTCAGTGTGTACACAATGCTCACATTACATACTGTATAATGGTGTAAAATAGTGTAATAGTCTGCAAATGTAGACACAGACCTGCACACGTCTTTTTCTAGCATTGTTGTATTTTTTTAATTGCTGTCGTCACATCTTGTCCTGGATCGTACATTTCAATGTTACTAAACCCTGAACTTGGGTTTTAACTCAACTGGGAATCCTCGTTACAGCTGTCAATGCAAAGCAATCTGTAAACGCAAAATAAGAAAGAAAAGCTTGAAATAAAGATGTTATTTTTCAACAAGGTGAATCAAAAAATAAAAAAGCAAGAAAAAGTGAAGGCAAGCAATTGTTTATACCAGTCGGTTATGTGATGTTTTAATTGGCTGTGTGGCTGTTCGGTATCTGAGCTGGTATTTATTTGATGAATTAGAGGAGAGGTTCAGTTAATACATCAGCTGAATGATGAATCAAGGCCTTAAGTAAGATATTAAGATTTATATCAGCAGCCTGATACTCACTGACAACTACACAATCACTCCCCAGCTCACAGCAGACAAATCCACATTGCTGCAGACAGGCTGATTAATTATCACAGAGAGAGAGAGAGAGAGAGCAAGAGAGGGAGGGGGTGAGGTGCCCAGGGAAGAGTGATGGAGCTCAGCTGCATTAGAGATTGAAGAAGGAGGAAGAGGGTGAAAAAAGAGAGAGGGAAGAAAAGAATAATGTACATGCATGGGCATGAGAAATGGAGGGCAGAGATTGGGAGAGCTACAAAGGAGAGGACACACGTTTCAGAGGAGAGAGGAGTTTCTTATTAAAGGCTGGCACATGAGAGAGGAGTGTGTATGTGTGTCCGTCACACTCTGCCTCACTCTCAGCGCTCGCTGATGGCAAGTTATTTACCCCACTGCAGGCTCTGGAGGTCACAGTAATTGCTTTTTCCTGCAGTTCAGGGTAGAAGAGAGGCTTTGCTCCTAAGATGCAGGTGATGTCCACCACCTGCCATCTCTTTGTAGAGGAAAATATTCTGATAGAAAGGTGATGTTGGGACATGTCCCAGCAGGGATGTACACTACAAAATAAACAAGTTAAAAGAGGTATAATTATCTTAATTTCCAGCAAAATTGTTTAAACATTCTTAAACAAGATAAAGTTGTTTGAGGAAAAAACTGTGTAAGCTAAATTTGATTGTTTTCAGAGTAAAATATCTTGAACTAAGGTTATTTATTTATTTATTGTTTACAGTTAATTGTTTTCTTGTTTTAATAATACTGCCCTACAAAGTCAAAACAGTAATTACACCAACATTGCAACAGAAGAAAATGGCTACAAATTTGAGGCAAACTCATTTGTCATAGAAATGTTCAAACTTGGGTCTGGAGAAGTCATGGGGGACCAAAGATGTTTGTAGGTTGTTGAAATATTTTCTTCAGGTTCTCATTCATTAATATTATATAGAAAAAAAGAGGCACGTAATGAAATCTTTACACGTAACGTTTTCATCACTTGTTTTGGCTTCAATATAGTAACAGTATAGCAGTTATTTACAAAAAAATATTTCTTTATAATTACAATTTTCTCAGTTTCTAAATTTAAATATAAAGATATCTTTATAAAGATATTCAGTTGCCTTAATATTTTAGGAAGAGAGCCTTGGACCTTGCAAGAGGCTCATGATATATTTTGGTCCTTGGCATCAAAAAGTTTGATCTCAGTTTAAGAGATCTGATTTGTGCTTAAAAGAATAAAGAAAGTTAAAACACGCCAGTTCTGGCCCCACTGACACAAAATGAAGCCTATGGAGAAATAGAAAAGAAAGACAAATCAGACAGATGCAAGGAGAAAATAAGAGACTGAGAGATGAGCAGAGAGATAGTGAGAAGAGAGAGAAACTGATCTTAATAAAGTAAATAGAGTGTGATAAATGAGAAGAGATTCAGAGAGAATGAGTCTCTTAACGGTTTCCCCACTTTCAAGAGCAACATCCAAACAGGCGTGAAGAAAAGCAATTGATGTTGCGGCTGTGGCTGAGGAGGATGTGAAGTCAGTGTTTGAGCGCTGTTAGAGAACTAACAGATGAGTTTTCACATTTGCTCATAGTTAAGCCTACAGAACAATTGAACACTCGAAACCATTTAGTTGCACGAATAATATTAAAGGTCTGACGAAAAGAGCAGGATTACCTTTAGACTCACCAACCATAACGGAACCTATTAAAAGAATAAACACACACACACTTGATTTTCTGGGTAAACATGCTGTTAAATAACATGTTACACATCGGTGATAATGGCTACATCATGGTCTCAGAAAAAAGGGAAATTGAAAACCTGTAATTTTATTCTCTCGTCTTATACCCACCTCAGAGTTATAGGCACTGGGATTTACCATAATGGCAAGAGAACTAACAAGACAAGAACTAACTTGCCCAACTAAGCAGTTATTAAAACTTGCCATAGGGCCTCAGCAAACTGCACACAAGATGACTTAAAATTATTTAAAATGACAAAACAAGCTTTAAAATAAACTAAAACAACTCAATAAGATATTTCTATTTTGTTTCATCCCCTCAACAGCATTTATGTATTTATTGATTGATTGAACCATGCAGGGTTCCCATAGTCCTAAAATGTATGTAATGTACTGTATATACGAAGAAGCCTAATTTTAAAAGTGTGATTTCTAGAACTGGAAAAGTCATGTAAATTAATAAAATAAAAACATACATTTTTTTAAGAATATATATTTGTCTAGATAAAACAAATCAAATCCGGATTTTTAAAAATCACAGTAAATCACAATGACTGAATGAAAAATCATGCAAATTCATGGATCAAAAAGAGTGTGATCCCTGAACATCATCCAGAAAAACTGTTATATTAGCAACACAGAGTTCATGCACCTCTAAACAGACATTTTGTTCAGTGCCATTGTGCTTCATCTATATGTTTTTACAGTAAGAAAACGTTCTGCATAAAGTTCCCCTGAGATGTTCATGCCCGTGCTGTCATAATCGGTCTCTTGCATTAAGTCAATAAGAGAAGAGAACTCAACATGCTAATTTGTGTAACTCAGTGTCTTGTCTTGTTGGGGGCTCATTTAACTGGTTAAAATGGTTGTGGCTGACTTGAAAATAGAAGGAAGCACACAAAAGGGGTTGACGTGGTTCATGACATAGAATTCCCTGCCATATATTTATATTTATTTTGTCAAAACTTTCAGAATTGGAAAAGTATAAAGAGATGAAAACCTTTTACACACATTTACAGACAAATAATAATAATAAATAAAAAATGATTAAAATAATGGTATTAAACTCAATACAATAATTCAAAAGATGTAGAGAATTGTCTATTATGATTGCACAATTAATCACTGCAGTAACAAGAACATCACAGTAATCTAAAGCTGTCTGTTTTAAGCCTCATTTGTCTAGATTGATCTGATTAATTGTTTTTGCTTTATAGATGATGGTTAATTGAGATTGTTCATTTAAACTGTTTTCTTTTGAAAATTATATATTTCCTCTCATAACTCAGCACTGCAGCCTTACACGCTCATCGATATCCATCCCCACATTCACTTCGTCTTCAGCCCTCTTTTTCTCCTCTCAGCATACACGCTTTGCTTTTCTTTCATCCATTAGTTTTCCTCAGTTCACTGCCAGCACTAGACTGTCCATGTAAGGTCTTCACACACACTTCCCCCTCACACCTCCCCTCACTGTCTCTTTAATGGTGAAAGAGTTAATTAGTATCCTCTCTCACACTCTCTCTTTGAGCGTGTGCCCATGGGTAGAGACACCCCTCTTCTTCACTGATCACAGCTTTATTTTTAGAAACACAACACAAAAGAGCCTGCTGAAGGTCACATTGCCTCTTTAGCATGCGTGTGTGTGAGAGAGCGACACCATTAAAAACTTGGCTGACAGACTTGTCTGTGGAGAATAATGGATCAGCTCTGCTGGAATAATACAGTGTGAAAACTACACTCAATTTAAACGTTTTTCCAGATATGAGAAATTTTAGGATGAAAAAATGTAAACATCCTAGTGTCATGGTGCATGAAAGGAGGACTCAAAATCAGAGGTTTCGTGCAGCAGTTTATTAGACACTTATGGGAATTAGCAACATCCAAAATGTAGTGCGTCTAGTGACACATCCAGGGATGAGTGAGAGCTCCAGAGCTGTCCGTTAGAGATGCACGGATCAGCTCAAACATTACCCGAATATGCTGCTTTAAACAAATTATCCACCCGCTGTCACGACACACACACAAGGATAACAGGAACTAAGGAGCGAGGAGATGAGGAATATACGTAAACAGTCTTTAATCCATGAGACACAGGGTACATCAACACTGCAGACAGTAGGAAACACATACACGTAACGAGTAGACCAGACAAAAGGGAAACTGAATAGGCAGGAACTTAAATACAAGGGTCATTTGTATTACCCCGCGGTCCAGGGGAGCCGTCGAGCAGAGGCATCATGCCCATTCGAACCTTTGACGCAAGTGTATTTTGAATGCAGCTTCTAAAAGACAAAAAAATTTTCAAATATTTGTACTTTTGAAACGATCAAACATTATCATCAGCTGCTCAATTCAAATCTGCATTCGCACTTTGGTTGGTGCTGAGCCAGAGACAGACGCACTCACTTGTCATCTGTTAAAACTTTTCAGTGTTTTCAACCATATAATGTTTATTTCATGTTTCTCACTCTGAGCGGAGGTCGCAGAGGTTTGTTCAGTGCGCATGCTCTCTGACTGAATTCAGCATCTCATTGCAAATTCTCTAATCAAAAACATCAGAGTGCAAATGTGTGTATGATGTAATTAAGAGATTCATTTCACAGTGTAGACAGCTTCATTGATTATAGGCAAACAGAAGCTTTTGAGAGTGCTTAAACTCTCGTTATTTGATAATGTAAATGTTCTTGGCTTACATTCTGTACAATGAAAGTGTTATAAAAAGTAACCTACAATGTTTTTATTAAATTCACGTTAAATACAAAAGTCGTATCAAAAATATGTTATTACATGACACCCATAAGTAAAGTACTTCAGTAAAAACATGGCTTTCTGCGTAGGTAATAGATTACACTTACATTTGGCTACTTGCCCATCGCCCGTTATAGTTGCAAAAATGAATTTACTTACACATTCGAGAATCAATATATTTCAATATATATGATATATAATATATATGATATATTTAACAAGTTTGGGAATATAAAAAAAAAAGAAGGAAAAATGAAATAAAACCAATAGGCCTTCATCAGTTATACAGAACTGGTCCACGACAGTGAGGACTACCGTGTTGCCGCTAGACGGGGGTAGTCCACAGCTATGTGTGACCAGGGCCTCAAAGGGGGTCGACTGGAGCCCTTGCCTGCCGAACAAACTGGACAGGCCAACATGAACTGATGAGCGTCCCCTGCCATGGATGGCCACCAAAACTGCTGCTTGTTTAAACTGCAAGTACGAGTCGCTCCTGGGTGGCAAGCTAGTACAGATGAGTTGCCCCACTGTAGGATGCAAATTCGGACACAAACAACAGGCTCTCAGGACACCCCGCAGGAAACGTGATGTCACTCAGAGCAGTGCGGACTCTGGACTCCACCCCTAGGTGACCATCGCTACGACCCGATCGGGAGGTTTACCGTTCTTGGACCCCGGGCAGTAGATGTTGAAATTAAATCGACCAAAAGTCAGCGAGCCTGTCAAGAATTTAGCCGTTTAGCTTGCGGATGTACTCTAAGTTTTTATGATCGGGCCAAACAATAAACGGGACCTGCGTGCCTTCTAACCAGTGGCGCCACTCCTCCAACGCCGACTTAACCCTTTAAAACCTGAGGCTAAAATAGGTAATTTTCACATATTTTGTTTATTTGACTGTAAAATTCTAACAGAATGTGCTATTTTCAAGTGCAAGGTGTAATTTTTCTTTTTCAGAACACAAATGGCTTTCAAAAAAAGGACAGTTATTGGCCATTAATGTATTTGGTGAGTTTGTAAGCAGAATTTAAATAGACAAAAATAAAAAAAATATCAGGAATAAATTTAAGATTTTTATTTAGAAAAAATATATATATATAATCAACTATATTGCATATGTACAAGTTTTTTTATGACACTGGGTTGCATAGTGTTCATTCAGGAGGCTTTTTTGTTCATACACGCACACATATACACATGCATGCATATACATATGCACCTATACATTTACACGAACGGACACATTATACAGATGCACACACCACATGCGAAAAAGTCTCGCTCAGCCTCCTCCCTGGTCTCATCACAAATCATCCCAGTTGCCTCTTGCTGTGTACTCCTACTTCTCCATGTTTTTGTTAATTTCTTTTATTATTTTATGCAATCCAAAACTCCGTAACCCGCCATGCTCCATATCTCTCCATTCAAATCCTTCCTTCCCACTTTCCCGGAATTCTGCCATCATTTGCAGATGGAGAGCAAGAAATTACCGTAAGCCATATATGATGCTGAGTCGCTGGAAGTGAACTGAGTCCTTAATTCCTATAATAATAATTCCTCTTTGCCACTCTGATCTCCTTTTACGGTGTGTATTTAGCCTGTTTATACAAGACATTATCCCCCTTCCTGTGAGTATCTTCTTTGGCCTGACGGAGCTTTCTGAGTTTTGCAGTGAACCATGGTTTGTCGTTGTTGTAGGTTAAATGAGACCTGGTCGGAATGCACATATCTTCACAGAAACTGATATAAGATGTCTCTGTGAGCTCGTCCAGATCGGTGGCAGTAGATTCAAAAACGCTCCAATCAGTGAAGTCAAAACAAGCTTGTAAATCCTGCTCTGCTTCATTAGTCCATCTTTTTACAGTCCTTAATACAGGTTTAGCTGATTTCAGTTTCTGCCTGTAGGTCGGTATAAGATGAACTAAACAGTGATCAGAGAGCCCCAAAGCTGCTCGTGGGACAGAGTGATATGCATTCTTTATTGTAGTGTAACAGTGATCCAATATATTACTGTCTCTGGTGGGACATGTGATGTGCTGTCTGTATTTTGGCAGTTCACGGGAGAGATTGGCTTTATTAAAGTCCCCGAGAATGATTAAAACAGAGTCTGGGTGTTGTTGTTCTGTGTCTGTGATCAGAACGATGAGGAAATAAACCGCAGGGATGCATTCTGTCATCCAAAGGTGATCTCTGGGACAAAACTGCCCCCACTCCCAGCTCTGATGTATCCACCTCCACAACGAACTGACGAGATGGATCAGGAGTATTAAGGATGGGAGCCAAAACAAAGCGACTCTTTAATCCGAACTAGGTGATAAGCATTGCGGAGGTCCAACTTCATAAAATGGTCACCCCCTGCAAGAGCTCGAAGGCCGATGACATCAACGGCAAAGAATAGCGATTCTTCACCCTGTTGCAGCAATGATAAAGCCTGCACTGCCTCTGTTCCCAGAGCAGAGCGGTTGAAATCCTTGCAGAGCTTCTCTTAAAAATCCTTGAATGAGATGCAACACTCATGTTCATTGTTCCACATGGCCATTCCCCATTCTCCAGCTTGCCCGATCAGAAGTGTGATGGTGAAAGCCCCTTTATATTGCTCCATGGGGAAACAGGAGGGCTGGAGTGAAAAATTCAGAGAACACTGTGACAGAAAGGAACGGAATGAATTGGGCTCAGCTAGGGCTGGAGCAAGTGGATTTAGGTGAGGTTTGGCATGACGAGGTACGGCCACCTCAGGTTTGGGCAGAGGTAGTACAATAGAAGCTGTCAGCGAGTTGATCTGTAACCCATCAAGCCATTCTGTGAGCTGGGTAAGCTGGAGAGACAGCTCAGAGAGGGCACGGCGAGAGGCAGTGATTTCCTCCTGCTGTCTTCCCAGAAGGATGCCTTGCTGCCTGAGGATTTGGTGAATGTCTGGTTCCTCTGCTGAGTCTATGACTGGTCAGTAGATTCTGTCACGGTGCTTGAAAGGAGCACTCAAAAGCAGAGTTTTTGTGCAGCAGTTTATTAGACACTTATGGGAATTAGCAACATCCAAAGTGTAGTGACACATCCAGACAAAAGGGATGAGTGAGAGCTCCAGAGCTGTCCATACAGACACCTGCGGACAAAGGCTGTGAAGACCACCTCAAGTGCAATGCCTAACTGGATGGGAAGCGAGATGAGACTGAGAGTCAAAAGCACACAGTCAGCTGTATTACTCCTCGTCTAGACGTCCAGGCAAAAAGCTATCAGAGAGCGCACATACACGGTTTGTTTGTTTGCACATTAATAATACCATGCGTGTCTAATAATGTACGACTCCTGTATGTCATTGTAATCATTAGGAGAATCACTGGTTTGCTGAATAAAGGAGGAACAGACAGAGGAACTGTTCACTGGTGATGTCGAGATTCCTACAGATCACCATTGTAGAATGTCTTTATTTTTTAAATTTTTATCACCAGAATGTTTTTATTTACTGTTTTAAATTTGCGTTTTGCAATGTTTAGTAATTATGAATGGATCGGTATATATACAATCAGGTTAAGGCGACTTATATAGTGGTCTGTTGGCGTCTCCGTGTGGTCTTGTTTGGTATTGCATATTGAATTGTAGTCATTTATATACTGTACTGTATGAATAGAAAATGCTCTCTAAACAAATGTAAAAAAAAATTTCCTCAGTTTTTGTTGTTGCACTGTATACATAAATTTTTAATTATGAATTTTAAAAATATATATTATTATTATGAGATATTTCATGGTTCTGTGCATGAAAAATTCTGAAAAAGCAACACTAACAAATCAAACCTAATCTGCAGCAAATGTTCTTTTTAAAAGCGCTGCCAACTGTTTTACACCACCAGTACATTCAGGGATGAGATATAGCACACACTAACAAATACACACAATGAGATCCCCTAAGAGGACATGCAGTAGGCTAATAAAGAAAACAAACTGTTAGACAAAAACAACAGATAATCCAATAACAGATTTATTGGAAGTAAGCAATTTGGACCCACTTCATATATCAAGTGTCTTTAACTATTTATGTACTAAGAGTTCAAATAAATATTTAATACAATGCACTGTACTTACATGTTTTACATTGTACTGAGCCATAGTGACTGAGGACCAAGGTGGAGCCGGAGGGAAGGAGGAGGCAGATGGAGCCAGACAGATGGAGGGACAAGGCGAAGCCAGAGGAGTGGAATCTCATAGTAAAGGAGGGATGACGACTGACCAAGGTGGAGCCGGAGGGACGAGGGAGCGAGGTGGAGCCAGTGGGATGATGGCCATGGTGGATACGAGGGAGTGAGGAGTTGAGGTGGAGCCGATGGATCAAAGGACCGGGGTGGAGTCCAGGACTCAGAAGCTGGATGTGGAGACAGGGGATTCTCACACCTAGGCAGAACTGGAGACAAGAAGATTCGAGGCGAGACAAGGCACCCCGGATGGTGCTGACTGAGGGTGAGCTGAGGGGCTGGCAGGAATCAGCGGAGACAGGGCTGAGGAACTGGCTGGCTCTTGGAGAGGGATCGGGAGAGGGAGGCTGGGCTGAAACTCAGGAGACGCAGGAGATTCAGGACTGGACGGAACTTAGAGGAACTTATCCTCTTCAAACACATCTTAAATTCTAGCAGAGTCCATTTGCAGCTCACCATCAGCTGCGGGAGTGTGTGCGGGGCTCTCTGTCTGTGGTAGGCTTGTGCAATGGCTCTGTGCAACGAGGTGATGGCTGGCTGGGCTCTGGGTCGGGCTGTGTTCTGGATTGAGGGCAGAAGCTCTCCAGACACCTGATAATGGCTTTTCTCCAGTCAAGTCCTGAGGTGTCTGGGAGCTCCACTGGATGGTGAAAGTTATAACCGATCCAGAACAATGTTTTCAGAACAATCGTCATAGGGACTGGTGATGGCAAAAGTGCTCTATGTAATCCAATAAATTGTGGCTCATTTGAGCCACGACAGCGAACTTAGCTGCACAATCTACATTTTGTTCTGGTCTTCTGTGTTCCGGTCACACACGTCTTTAATCCAAAACGCCAAGGTAAACAAAACAAACGAGAGATACAACACAATAAATGTAAGCAAGACCAGACACTGAACACAGGAAAAGGAAGAACTTAAATAATAATACAAACAAGCAGAGTTGGGAAGGTTACTTTGGAAATGTAATAGGTTACAGATTACACGTTACTCTACTTAAAATGTAATAAGTAGTGTAACTTTTCAATTACTTTATTAAAGTAATGTAACTGATTACATTTGATTACTTTTCAAAATTGCTAATGTTTTCAACTGTTAATCATTTTCAAACATGTAAACCAGGCGGGGTTAACCTTACAGTATGTGCTCAACACTGAAAACTGTCAGACTTTCAAAATCCTTCATCACTTGAATTAAGACTATAATATTTTAATTTTAAAGAAGACATTGGATGCAAAATATCTTCATTTGCATATAAAAATGTGTCTTAGCAGTGTGTGGACATAACCACCCTACAATGATAAAAAAATCACTCCTTTTTATAAATCCCCCAAAAACATAAACAGTCTCAATTATCAAGCCATTTTGATTTTGGAGTGAATACCAGCGCTCTCTTCCACCTTCAATACCACGACTGAGGTGAGAACCTTGAGCAAGGCACCAAACCCCCAACTGTTTCCCTGTTTTTTTTTTTATGATTATTTGCGAATCACATTTGCTCTTCCACAGAAGAGAGGGGCGGGGTGAGCAGAGCTCATTAGCATGTATAGAGAAATGCACTGAAACGAGTCGCTGTGAACAGCACTGTTTTTGACAAGGTAAAAAGTAGGGATGCACCGATACCAATATCGAGCTATATACTGAGTTCTTGTACTCGTACTCGTTAAAATGCCCCGATACCAAATGCCGATACCACACAGCATGTGATAAGTGCCATATTCAGAAAATGAAACACCAACAACAGACAGCAGAATGGAGTTATTAGAGATTAAGGATGTCTACAAAGCATATGTATGCAATGAATATAATGTTAAACATTCAGTATTAACGCCTGTATAGCTGATGTGCGCAAGTTGATAAGCAAAGCACGTTGAGTGGATTGAGCGCGTGGCGGCGCAGATGCGTGAGCTTGTCGAGTGAATATACCTTTCTCACAGACATCACTGGAAAGTTTGTAGTTCGGTCGGATATGTCAAAAACAAGTTGAAGCCCAGTTGAAGTTTAATTTAATTTATTGGTTAATGTTTCTTTAATATTATTTTCTAATATTTTATATTTATGTTTTATGTGTATTGTTTTCCCTATAAGTTCAGTTGATTAAAGAAGGAAAAAAGGTATGTTAAATTGTTAAGTTAAAAGTACTTACCGGTTGTTATGGGAGGGGATTGGTGGAAGACGGGAGGGGGGAAACTCGAAAAGAAGAGAGGCTAGGAGAAGAAGAAAAAAAAACATTGAGTTAATCGAATGGGTAAAGATAACATCCTATGACAGTTATCGAAAAGAGAACTGATTTAGGGTTAGTATTAAGTTGTTTGAGGGTGTGTCTGGAGCAGAACCCTGGAAGATTGTCATTAAAACTGGGGAGGGCACTAGGTCGGAGAACTTTGCTAAAAAAATGCACAACCTACTGCAGGGTGAAGGAAGGACAGCTGAAGACAGTCAGGCTATGTTTTCGTCCGCTGTTTCTGAAAACTCCTCACCTGATGCTATTATCCGTGCTGTCGGGGACCTGCTAGAAAAAACTGGGAAAACTTCAAGCGAAATGGGAGGTTATAGAAGATTGAGAATGTTTTCTGGAACAATACCTACCCCAGCAGGTGAGGAACAGTTTGAACACTGGATGGAACAAGCATGGTTGATGGTGGAGGAAAGTGAAGGTACTGCAAAAGAGAAAAATAGGAGGATTATGGAAAGCTTAAGAGGGCCTGCATTAGAAATCGTCAAAGTTGTGCGTGATTTGGACACTGATGTCACTCCAGGAAAATACTTGGATGCCCTCGAGCGAGCTTTTGGATCCGCAGAGTCAGGTGATGACTTGTATTTCACTTTCCGTTTGTTGCAGCAGCAAGCAGGAGAAAAATTTTCAGATTTTTTAAGGAGACTGGAGCGTGCCCTAACCAAAGTGGTCCAGAGGGGTGGCATACCGGCAGATCTCCGAGATAAAGTACGCATTGAGCAGTTGTTGAGGGGTGCAGTAGGTGCGGATATGATGCTTCTTCATTTGAGACTCCGGGAAAGAAAGACAAAACCTCCTAACTTCCTTGAGATGTTAAGTGAAATCCGGGCTGAAGAAGAATATGAAGTGTCTCGTGCAAAGTTGAACACAAGGGTACAAAAAGCCAGTGCAAGTGTGGACCCTGATAGTAAACACAAAGAGATTCAAACTCTGAAAGCTGAAATTAAAGAGCTAAAGTACCAGTTTGCCACTATGATAACTCAGTCACAGACAGCAGTGGATCACAAACCTACCTCCAGTTCAAATGTCAGTGACCATAGACGGGAAGGAGAAATTGCTGTTCTAAAGAAGCAAGTGAAGAGCCTTCAACAGAAAGTCGCTGTTTAGCCCCTGCAGATATAGATGATGTAAGGAAATCCCTTCAGGACCTCTTAAAGGTTGGCATTATAAAGGAGTCACACAGTCCATATGCATCTCCGATTGTAATTGCTAGGAAGAAAAACGGAGCAGTTCGTATGTGTATTGATTACCGAACCTTGAACACACGAACAATTCCCGATCAATACACGACTCCAAGAGTTGATGATGCATTGGACTGTCTAGTGGGTAGTCAATGGTTTTCGGTCCTAGATTTAAGAAGTGGCTATTATCAAATAGCTATGGCCGAAGCAGATAAAGAAAAAACTGCTTTTATCTGCCCACTTGGATTCTACCAATTCGAGCGGATGCCACAAGGGGTAACAGGAGCTCCTGCAACTTTCCAGAGATTAATGGAAAGAGCTGTCGGTGACATGAATTTACTCCAAGTCCTGGTTTATCTGGATGATGTAATAGTCTTTGGAAAGTCGCTGGAGGAACATGACGAGAGACTCTTGAAAGTGCTGGATCGGTTGGAAGAAGCTGGGTTAAAGGTGTCCATCGATAAGTGTTGCTTTTGCCAGAACCGAGTCAAGTACGTGGGTCATATAGTATCCACAGAGGGGATAGCAGCAGATCCGGACAAACTTGCGGCGGTGACTCACTGGCCCCAACCAACAGACTTGAAGTCCCTGCGCTCCTTTTTAGGATTCTGTGGGTACTATCATATTTCATATTGCACCTGTCATATTTTCCACATACTGTACATTATTGTTTCTCCTCTATGCCCTGCCTTTCTGAAATGCATACATTTTTACAAAGCTCATCGGTCTGAAAAGCGAGGTGTGCTCTGATTGGCCAGCTATCCAGTACGTTGTGATTGGCCGAATACCTCAAGCGTGTGACGGAAGTGTTACGCCCCTTACCATATTGTGATACCCTGTCCGGTCTGAGCGACGAGACAAAAACATTAAAAGCCATTATAAACGAGGCATTTGTTGCATCCAGTGGGGACATAATTACTGATTATAATGACTTATACTGTCTTTTTACACATTGCATCGCGCCGCGTAAACATAAAACCATGTCTGCATTTGTGATCGGAGAAATTACAAACAACAAGCGCTACTCTACACTGCTCAAAAATCGTGTTTGAATCGTCAGTGGAAAATTCTTTATATATAAAAAAAACTTACTTACAGTCTGTGAGTCAGAACAGCCAGCATTGTAGTCTACTCTACCAGGATCAGAAAATAGTCCTCCATGAAATGTGCTGCACACATCTGAATATTTGGGTTGAACTGTTCTGGAACAGTGTTGTAAATACAACTTAACCACTGATTTCTAGTCGTGTCCTCTTTTGGAAGGCCAAACAAAGTAGTTTCGCTTTCACAACGAAATACAGCATGACACACGGCGGGCTAAAGTGAGCGGAGGCCGGCGGCGGCCGGCGGGCATGTGGTAACCACATGTGACGACCCCGGGCTGGACTCCGCTTTGTCCACGGTGAAAGCCTTTCACTTTCACAATGAAACACACAGTGCCTTCACAACAAGGCAGCAGCAACAATACTACAGCGAGAATAAAAGTTACGCCTTCTTTCTTTGCGTGAACATTTGGGTGGCGTTATGCAAATCTTCCCACATCGTGACGTAGACATGTGGGGGCATGTTAGAACGAGCCGTTTTAGATAGGCGTGGTTGACTCTTAACTTTATAAAGAATATCTCTTTGGATTTGAGACTTTAGTCTTTGCAACTTTACAGATCTTCTTTATGCACCAAGAGCTTGTAACACTCCAAAGAGAAAGGAAAATTTGAAATCGCATCATATGACCACTTTAAGACAAACTGTGAATAAATAAAAGCGATGTACAGTCTTTTAGTGTCAGAGCCTTTGCTGTGTGAAGAGAGTGAGAAATGCAGTTATGTCCCAGCAGAGACATTTCACAAGTCTTACATCTCACCAAAACAGACCACAGGCTTCCCCAAGAGAGCCATTAAAATCTCCTCATCACTCCAGATCTGTTTGTGAATCTCGCTTCCTTCTAACCTTGAAACACAAAGACACACTCGTACATCAAACAGAGATAAACCTTGAAATAAAACAAAGAAGAGATTAAATAAGTGTCTGACTGCTCTGGCCTTGAAGGAGTCTGTGTGTCTGCTATTTTTCAGCGCTATCTAATATCTGCAGAAGTCTGCTGTGGTAAGAGTCTTCCCCTAGTCTGAGGCTGTGTTTCAGGAGCACATAACTAACTCTGGGTTCATCCTGCCATTATTATCATTTTATAGGCACTCCCACATATCGAAATGCCATGATGGTTGCGGTGAAAAGCCACCGGGTGACAGAACAAGTCAGAGCAGCGGAACTGATTGCAATGTTGCGGCTGTTGCTCTCGGCACCACTCCCCCCCATCCCTCTTCAACCCCCCAGGTCCTGCTCTTATAGGCCGTTTCTCAGTTCCCTGCTATTGCTGCTGATATTGCCTTGCCATTACATCAGTCACGGCAGCTGCCCCTTAAGGATCCACAGCGCAACACGTGGAAAGCTATTTCACTCTTATCATCAAAACCTGCTCCCTCTCTGTTTATAACGTCCAATCTGAGATCAGACATAGAAACAAAACACAGACAAACCCACAAGAGCTCAGTTTACTTGGGTTTTTTATACATGCGGTGCTCCGAGAGAGATGGGTAAGCAAGTATGCAATACGTTTGATAGATCCCATCCAGCCTTTACTGTGAACTCAAACAGGAGTGCAAATCTTACCTCTTACATGCCCAGAACATTCCCAGAACATTTGTTTCCGTTTATTATAAAATGAAACCTACAAATGTTCCTACAACATTAGGGACTGATTCTCGAAGAAATAACAAAAGGGGAACCATACACTAATGCTAGGGGTACATTCAGCATTTACTGGGTCGAAGGTAAAACTATTTGTATGGCTCTGGAGAAATATAACGACTCAGTGGTCATGACATTTGAATCTTGCACATGTGGCAAATATTCTGCATATTCTGTCACTTTTTTTTCTTTTATAGCACAAAACCTCCTGCCAAAGAGGAAATCAAGCTTTCCTTTCTCATTCCTTTCTGCTCTCACTCCTCTCTCACTCTTCCTGCTGAGGGCACATGCCTGAGAGATGGATGTAGTTGGCAAGAGTGTTGCCATGGTGCTACATGATGATGAGGAATGAACCACAAAGTGAACACAGGGTGTGAGAGAGTGAGTGAGAGAAAGAGAGAGCATGTATAAAGCAAGCGACAGACAGTGAAAGAGAACGAGAATGGGAGGATCTGTTTCATAGAGTGTCGACATAGCCGCAAACTCCATTCTGCAGAATTAAATCACTGTGCTTTCCCATAGACACATCACTGAATTATTTATGTTCGCTCTATGCCCGCAATGCCTCTAATAAAGTTACAGCTGCCATTAATCTCCAATTTGATGAGGTGAGTTTAAAGCAAGGGATTCTGGGCAAACATTAAGCACATATTGTCTTTACAGATTTGCTTGTTTTTTATTGTTATTAATGCACTAGGCACAGTTCCTGCAAATGCTAAATCACAACACAAGGGTTTATCTTGTTATGTGAAGCTTATTTTTAATCTGTCTTGTAATCATTTGTTGTCTTCATTCCTTTCTTCTTTCCTTTATTTATACTTAAATTTTTTTTCCAGACCCATATTTTCTAATAGGAAATATAGTCAAAAATAATTAAACAAACATAACATCCCGTTTCTACTTTAAACTACATTTATTTTGGAAAATTATTTTACAAGTCATGACTGCTATTCAGTCATGATAGTCAATAGTCTGTATTTGGATACATAAAATTACATTTAATTATCATTATCCAGTCTTTTTATTAATAATAATAATAATTGTATTATTATTTTTAAATGTTTAAAATATTATCAAAATAAAGTATATAATTTGAGAAATGGTGGCAATGTTTTAGAAACATGAAGTTTCAAAAAAATGAATAATTTGGTTAGAGAGTGAAGAAATTGAAGAAACACCCAAATTATCCAGACCATTCTATCTCATAATTATAATGACTACTTTAAACACAATTGCTTTAAATGCATCTCTCTTTCTACATAGAATGCCAATAGACAGAGACACAATTAGTTCCGGAGCGCTATCAATATGGATGTAAGCGGTGACTACGATCAAATCTCACATCTGGTCTCAGCTCGTGTACGCAAGTTTTTGAGTTACCTGAACTTGCGCGCACCATAGTAAATACGGTGGAGAATTGTAGAATGACAGCATTTTGTTAATTTTTATTTTCCTGACCGTCAAACGAAGCTCATTAGTCGATCGTTAACCAGTAAGATTAGAATTTTTTAAATTTTTTTATTTATACAGGGATTTATCTTTATATGCGCAAATACCAGCGTAAACAAGACCATGAGGATTCAGTTGTCGCATCATGCACCTGCAGCGCTTCTGTGAAAGGAGAAAAACAGAAATTAAGTATATAAAATTAATTTTAAAAAAGGATCACACAAAATGTATAATAGGCTATATAATATAATTAACAGATTAACAAAAGGGAAAAAACCCCACTGGGCAACAAGACGTTAAATTTTAAATATTTGTTGTAGAGTGAGGGGAACTAAATAGGCTGTTTATATTTACCAGTATTTTAATATAGCCTACATATAAAATGACATAACTTAATGTAGCCTAATTGTTTGCAATTACATGATTAAAGGGTGTTTTTGGAGTAAGATCAATCCACTTTTTAGCCAGGTTTCGTTTCGCCGTGTAGTAATCTCTAGGGCGAGGCTTCTAAACCGTGGTGTTGTTAGGGGCGTGATATTTAAATGGAGATTGTTTTCTGCCGCCACATTTATCAACATGCAATCATTCGTATGATGAGATTGGCGGCATATGAATGTTTCATGAATCACACATGAACTCTGTCGTAAATTGATTTTTGAGCACGGATCTGCCCTCGTTTCTTCGTTAGATTGATAAATGAGGCCCAATATGTTTAGTAATAAATATTTAGTCTCTAACACGTTCTGTGCTTGGATGAGGCAAAATCAACATTGAAGTCAACACACAGTTTCAGCTAAATTCTTCAGTGTTGCTGGTAGACCAGAATGCTGTGACAATTAGAATGAGCTTCCAAGTAGTTGAAAAACGTCTCAGGTTACTTATGAGAGATACTGCGTCCTCTAGGGGTCGCTATGGGGAACGCCTCGTCGTGACCCGTGTCTGAAGCATACATTGAAAAAACACAAACAACACGTTGGCCGGCAACAGCCCATGACGTCACTACCGGTGCGACTATAGTATAAATAGGCGCCGGGAGAACATGTCATTCACTTCTTTGTCCTTGCGTTCGAAGCATGGCAGGAAGCCTAGAGGACCCAGTGTCTCGTACTCAGGGAACCATGGTTACATAAGTAACCTGAGACGTTCCCTTTCAAGGGAACTTCGAACTGCGTCCTCTAGGGGTCGCTATGGAGAACGGTATACCCACGCCGCCATGCTGAGCAGAGTGCGGGCCAGAACCATGGCGAGCACTAAGTACCAACTTTACCATTTTCATGGTGAGTTGCCCCTGGGACGTCAGACGGCTGTCCGTGACTTTATCCCCTATGGCCAAAGGCCTAGGCTACATACCCAACTTACCTGTTAGGGCCAGACTCCTGGGCCCGGGGTAGAGCTCAAGGCTTGGAATCATAATGGATTCCTTTAAGGGGATATGACCAAGAACCTAGTATC
This sequence comes from Sinocyclocheilus grahami, assembly GCF_001515645.1. Taxonomy (NCBI): domain Eukaryota; kingdom Metazoa; phylum Chordata; class Actinopteri; order Cypriniformes; family Cyprinidae; genus Sinocyclocheilus; species Sinocyclocheilus grahami. The sequence goes on along the minus strand of NW_015505327.1, from coordinate 85,117 downwards.
ACACTAAGTCTTGGCCTGTCACACAGGGGCTACCGCTTGCTCTTGCATAAGCTCTGAAAGGAACTGTCTCAACAGACCTCTAGTGGCCACACCCTGTTAAAGTAGGTATCCTAGGATACCTAAGTGGAGTGGTGCCCAAGGTGAACGGGGCTTAAACCAGCTCAAGAAAGGGCACGAAGCAACCTCACCACACAGGATTTTAGAAAAGAACGTAAAGAACTAGCGTGCAAACTTACCACAATGTGGATTTTAGAAAGTGCACAAAGCCTTCACGTGCACACTTACCTTAACATGGATTTTAGGATACCGTTCTAAGGAGGCTCTCGTGGCACTCTGAAAGAGCAGCTCATAGATGGAATGGTGCATACCAAACCAATCAGTATAATCAAACACAGCTGGACTCAAATGAAGGTGTAGAACCATCTCAAGGATGATCAGAAGAAATGGACAGCACCTGAGTTAAATATATGAGTGTCACAGCAAAGGGTCTGAATACTTAGGACCACGTGATATTTCAGTCTTTCTTTTTTAATAAATCTGCAAAAATGTCAACAATTCTGTGTTTTTCTGTCAATATGGGGTGCTGTGTGTACATTAATGAGGAAAAAAAAAAACTTAAATGATTTTAGCAAATGGCTGCAATATAACAAAGAGTGAAAAATGTAAGGGGGTCTGAATACTTTCCGTACCCACTGTATATACACACACACACACATATATATATATATATATATAGAATGGATCATACTCACCCACCATGGTTCCCGCGCCGGAGCCCTGTTCAAGAGGCGACTCAAAGAAGCCTCTAGTCCAGACCATCAGCAAGGTGGTCACTATGAAGTCATAGAACCAACCAAACATATAGGTCCAGCATAGGAGACGGAAATGCAGGAAAATTCCTACCTAACCTCGGTCAGGTGGAGAGCTGGTGGTTATAGGGGAATTAGGAGATAAGGGCAGATGTAAGACCCCCGAAGGAATCGAGTAGATACTCAAGTATCACTGATCCGGATGAAAGCGCTGATGCCTTGTCTGGATCACATCCATCCATAGGTCTTGCCTACCTCCCTTTGACCCGCGATTCCTTCTACCCCTACCTGCAGGCGGGGGAGGAGCAACAGCCTGACCTGCTGCTGCGTATGCCCTGCCATCTAAGCGAGATGGGAAGGAGGGCGTTTTAAGGGAGGACGTCTCACCCATAGAAAGATGGCCAGCATCTCTCCTACTGAGGGCATCTTCTCATAGCCATTTTCGTGCATCGCCTCGATGTTGGCAAAACTCATATACTGGAATCATTGGATGCGTTTTAAGAGAGGACGTCTCACCCATAGAAAGATAGCTAGCCAGTCGTCTTTTTTACAGGGGTATCCTCTCATAGTCGTTTCCGCGCATCGCCTCGATGTTGGCATAACTCGTATGCTGGAATCGATGAATGCGTAAGAAAGATAACACTCAACACTCACCATACGTAGAGCAGGAGGATTGGGAAGGCTCAGCCTCAGCTTCTTCGCCATCCTCAGACATCTCCTGCTCTTATTGGGCCGAACCCAGCAGAGCATCGGCCCCTGGATCAAACGATGTTAAAGAAATAACATCATCCTCCAGCAGCTTACTCTCGTCCACAGCCGATGAGCGCGAGAGGGAAAACCCCTTTTTAAACTCATCAGCCAGATCCACCTGCGATCCCCACGAGCCCATCCTCCTCCGTGCCTCAGCAGCGGTGGGTCCTGAGCCGTGGGGAGCAGATGGCTGCCCCCCTTTCCTTGAAAAGAGAGACAAATGAGAGCAGAGCTTTTCATTAAAATACGCTCGCAATGAACGCGGATTGGCCCCTCAAGGACATCGCGTGCGTGCTCTTTGCCCAAACAAACAACGCAGACATCGTGTGTGTCATCATGCACACACCTTCTAAACGCTTTGCTAGTGCTCGCCATAACGATAGGAATATAGATCGCTCTTACTTCAAACAAAACAGTCAGTGAAGACGAAGAAGAGAATGACATGTTCTCCCGGGGCCTATTTATACTATAGTCGCACCAGCAGTGACGTCATGGGCTGTCGCCGGCCAACGTGTTGTTGGGGTTTTTTCAATGTATGCTTCAGACACGGGTCACGACGAGGCATTCCCCATAGCGACCCCTAGAGGACGCAGTTCGAATTTCCCTTGAAAGGGAACACTATACTTTAATCAAATAATCAAAAAATTCTGGCTTGCAAAACTATCTTTGAAGTTTAGAGCAGAGGTATGACTATAATTTTATTACTGGAAAACATTACCAGACAATTTATAAAAACATTTGGGGGTTAAGCTCCAGAAGCTTGCCTACTGTTGAGAGTAGTAAATACATGCAAAAAACACACACTTTGTGGTAACTGAGCAGGCCACTGCTGACAGATATCAGTGGAATGTGCAGCATTACAACAAGTAACAACCATTAAACAGACTGAGAGAGGAAAAAATATTCAAAAGACAAAAAGAAAGAAAAGATAAGGAGGGACAATTTACATATGAAACACAGGGACAGTGTGTGGAAATAAAGACAAAAATGCAGAAGAACAAGTGACTTTTTGGACAAAGGCAAAGTACATTGCTTCTGGGAGAAACAAGATTCACTTTCCTACAGCTTTCCACGTCATTTGCATGGTTTATAAACAGTCCTCTCAATAAGCCTTTCTATGTAAATTAATCATAAAGCAACAGAGAGCAGAGAGGAAAGCAGAAGTACATTAACAGAGGCCTGGCGGCCCTAAATCTATTTCAATTAGGTGACACTTTCAATATCGTGCTTCTGATTCCGAGATATTGAAACCACTTGTTTATGCACGTAACCTCTGCAAAAAAAATCTCCCTTCTCTTCTGCATGCAATATTCTAGCTTTTTTTGGGATATTTTGAGGGACGAGTGTAATTTCATGGAATTAGGTGAATTTTCATCACAACAGTGATTCACAGCAGCAGTAGAAGGAATACATATAAAAATAAAGCTGCTTTGGTCAATCAGACACATCGCACACCACCTTACTTGATGACAATTGTTTCTTTCTATCTGTTCACTTTCTCCCTCTCAAACACATACTCATTTCATGTTCTAGCCAATAAAACTCCCATCTAAACGGAGGAATATTCCCTGCTTTGCTCCTGAAAGGCCTGGGTAACTCGGATAACATGCTGGAGAACAAAGGTAACATTGTAAAACTAATGAAAGCGATCTGGCTGCAAGAATCCTGTCTATCAATCAAAGACTTGGCGGTGAAGTACTTTTCAAACAGCAATAAAGAGGCAATAGTTCTCTCCCTCTGGAGGCGAAGGCCATTTCCACATTCAGCACACTGAAATAAAGAGTACACTCTTAAAAATAAAGGTGCTTCACGATGCCATAGAAGAACCTTTTTGTCTAAATGGTTCCATAAAGAACCTTTAACATCTGAAGAACCCTTCTGTTTCACAAAAGGTTCTTTGTGGCGAAAGAAGGTTCTTCAGATTACAAAAAGGTAAGAAAGAGATGGTTCTTTAAAGAACCTTTGACTGAATGGTTCTTTGTGGAACCAAAAATGGTTCTTCTACGGCAGGGATCCTCAAATCTGGCCCACGAGATCCACTTTCCTGCAGAGTTTAGCTCTAACCCTAATCAAACACACCTGAGCATGCTAATCAATGTCTTCAGGATCATTAGATAATCACAGGTAGCTGAGTTTGATCTGGGTTGGAGCTAAACTCTGCAGTGCATTGGACCTCCAGGGCAAGATTTGAGGAACCCTGTTCTATGCCATCGCTTGAAGCACCTTTATTTTTAAGAGTGTAGAGAGATTATTATGAGCAGGGGTGGATGTGGATGTGTCTATGTCTGACATACCAGTCACAGCTAGGGTGAACATATTTTAGTTTTCCAAAAAGAGGACAGTTGGGGACGGGGTTCGTGGGTGGTGTTTCACCTAAAAGTATACATAGCAAGTTTGTGTGTGTATGTGTGTGTATGTGTTTGTTTGCTTGCTTTGTTTTTAGAATTAATAAAAAGAAAACAAGTAGAAAGAATGGAAAAGGAACAGGGAATGCTAGTGTTAGAGGGTCATTTTTAAATAAAAATAAAACAAGTCAATAGAACAGAAAAATAATATATAATGCTTGTGTTAGAAGGTCATTATTTATAATAAATAAAAAGAAAATAAGTAGAAAGAATAGAGAATGCTAGTGTTAAAGGCTATTTTTTTCTTTTTAAATAAAACAAGTAGTTAGAATAGAAATAGAACAGAGAGTGCAAATGTTAGAGTGCATTGTCTATTTTTTAAATAAAAAAAACAAGCAGATAAAATTAGAATTAGCATTATAATAGAGAGTGCTAGAGTTAGAGGGTCAAATGAAGATGTAAGAGATGTGTTTTAAGCTGTTTCTTGAAAATGATTAAGGACTCAGCTGCTTGGATTGAGTTGGGCAGATCATTCCACCAGGAGGGAATAGTTAATGTAAAAGTCCATGAAAGTTTTATCATAGGTAGAATGCAAAATTATTCAATACAAGCATTTCAGTCAAATGTAATTTATACAATATTTCAAACCTTTAACCCACTTGGGAAAATCAACCCATGGCAACAGTTTAAAAGTAGCCCAATTCTGTGGAAATAACGAGGACTTTGCAACCCTGCATCCAATAAGAGCTGCAGGAGTCTGATTTGACGGATCACAGGTCGAGAATAAGGAGAGATGACTGATAAGAGCATGCTGGAGGATTTGCTGCTCAACAGATCCTGAACTCATTGACAAATATCTGATCTTGTAAGATGTGGTCCCTTTACACAGAGTGCTTGTGATCACAAAATCGAAAGTGAACGTGAACAGCGCGAACGCTTATTCAAAAGGGATTGAAATACTGAGAGCGGCTCCCTGATGCGGAAAAATTATATACAATATTAGAATGTTTAAAGGAGTGAACACGAAAATCGAGGGAGTGAAACACGTTGCAGGAGCAGGCGGCAATGGTCAGAGATTCAGCTGGAGCTAGATTAAGAAAACAGCCAAATCCCGGACATTTTGGGCGATTAAGAAATCCTGGCCAGATGCATTTTTTAGGTCCAAAAAGAGGACATGTCCGGGGAAAAGAGGACGTATGGTCACCCTAGTCACAGCGCTGAGAGACAGATTAGCTTTGAAAACTGAGCCATTTGTTTTTAAACGTCAACATTTCCATTGAGAATACAGTGTGGGATTGTTATGGTGAGAATCTCTCACACCATGAATGTGTTGGCGTTTCTTTGGATGATTGATCAGAGGTGTTGGATCTTCACTAGACATTTTAACATGTTGAAACGGAAACTGAAATTTCAGATCAGCAAGTGTAAATGTTAGAAGTCTGAACACAAACAAACACAGATGGTCGGCTTTATGAAATATTCACACACACATTTAATGTGGTGGAGTTCTGAAATGAGACAGCTTTTAGATTTGTTTTGTTTTGTTGTCCAATGCAAATTCATGATCCATTTGATGTTTACCCATCTTCTAAGTTAAAGGCATTCACATACATGTGTGCATTTGGCAAACATTTTTAGTTTTTTAAGTGGCATTTTTTTTAAGCAACAGTGCATTAAAGGTGTATAAAGGTATATGCCATTATGTTCCCTAAGAGTCAATCCTATTACTTGGTGTTGCTAGTACCATGCTGTACCACTTGAATTTCACATTTAATGGTGTTTGTTTGTATAATATTTGTATTTATACAGTATTTGCATAATATTTATTACATGTAGAAATGTGTTTGAGTTGCATTAACAAACTACAATAATACAGTAAAAAGGTTATATTTTATTTATTACTGCTGCTGTATAGTTATTAGTTTAATTTTTCCTTGTTATTATTTTCATCCTTTCAAGTTAATTTCCATCACTTTTAATTAATTTCAATTTGGTCCTAAGCAAAAATGGTGATCTCTGAGTTGTTTACGCTGTAATTAATATCTTCAGGCCAATTTGCAGAATGGGTCAAAGACAGATCAGACTGACTGGATAATCTGCCAATCACAGAGGTCCGGAGGCATTGCCTCCTCTCACTTTTTGTCCATATTTCAGCATTACACCTTTCACATTCATGCTGCACTTTAGAAGCTCAGTGAGAAAAAATTTTCCCCTGAAACTATCCACTGGTTCTGCTCTTGGTGTTAAATTAAAAAAGTGCTGTAGACACTGTTCAGTGTCATGCATCATAGCATTTGTTAAGATTTAGTTTGGTACTGCCAAATTGCTCTTAAGTGTCATTGTCTCTCTTGCCTCCCACACTTTTCTGCACTGATGTAAAAAAAAAAAAACAGAACATACACTAATGCTGAAAAACTCCCTCTCTCTCCCTCTCTCTCTCTTTATCTCTCTCTCTCACACACACACACACACACACACACACACAGAGAGTCAGATTATAGTGATTTGACAGTGGTGCATTTGCATGTCCGGGGAAAAGAGGACGTATGGTCACCCTAGTCACAGCGCTGAGAGACAGATTAGCTTTGAAAACTGAGCCATTTGTTTTTAAACGTCAACATTTCCATTGAGAATACAGTGTGGGATTGTTATGGTGAGAATCTCTCACACCATGAATGTGTTGGCGTTTCTTTGGATGATTGATCAGAGGTGTTGGATCTTCACTAGACATTTTAACATGTTGAAACGGAAACTGAAATTTCAGATCAGCAAGTGTAAATGTTAGAAGTCTGAACACAAACAAACACAGATGGTCGGCTTTATGAAATATTCACACACACATTTAATGTGGTGGAGTTCTGAAATGAGACAGCTTTTAGATTTGTTTTGTTTTGTTGTCCAATGCAAATTCATGATCCATTTGATGTTTACCCATCTTCTAAGTTAAAGGCATTCACATACATGTGTGCATTTGGCAAACATTTTTAGTTTTTTAAGTGGCATTTTTTTTAAGCAACAGTGCATTAAAGGTGTATAAAGGTATATGCCATTATGTTCCCTAAGAGTCAATCCTATTACTTGGTGTTGCTAGTACCATGCTGTACCACTTGAATTTCACATTTAATGGTGTTTGTTTGTATAATATTTGTATTTATACAGTATTTGCATAATATTTATTACATGTAGAAATGTGTTTGAGTTGCATTAACAAACTACAATAATACAGTAAAAAGGTTATATTTTATTTATTACTGCTGCTGTATAGTTATTAGTTTAATTTTTCCGTGTTATTATTTTCATCCTTTCAAGTTAATTTCCATCACTTTTAATTAATTTCAATTTGGTCCTAAGCAAAAATGGTGATCTCTGAGTTGTTTACGCTGTAATTAATATCTTCAGGCCAATTTGCAGAATGGGTCAAAGACAGATCAGACTGACTGGATAATCTGCCAATCACAGAGGTCCGGAGGCATTGCCTCCTCTCACTTTTTGTCCATATTTCAGCATTACACCTTTCACATTCATGCTGCACTTTAGAAGCTCAGTGGATAGTTTCCCCTGAAACTATCCACTGGTTCTGCTCTTGGTGTTAAATTAAAAAAGTGCTGTAGACACTGTTCAGTGTCATGCATCATAGCATTTGTTAAGATTTAGTTTGGTACTGCCAAATTGCTCTTAAGTGTCATTGTCTCTCTTGCCTCCCACACTTTTCTGCACTGATGTAAAAAAAAAAAAAACATAACATACACTAATGCTGAAAAACTCCTTCTCTCTCCCTCTCTCTCTCTTTATCTCTCTCTCTTCTTGGTGTTAAATTAAAAAAGTGCTGTAGACACTGTTCAGTGTCATGCATCATAGCATTTGTTAAGATTTAGTTTGGTACTGCCAAATTGCTCTTAAGTGTCATTGTCTCTCTTGCCTCCCACACTTTTCTGCACTGATGTAAAAAAAAAAAAAACATAACATACACTAATGCTGAAAAACTCCTTCTCTCTCCCTCTCTCTCTCTTTATCTCTCTCTCTCACACACACACACACACACACACACACAGAGAGTCAGATTATAGTGATTTGACAGTGGTGCATTTGCATATTCTCAATTCTTTCCATGCTGTGCATCTCCTCTTATTTCAGACAACAGTCATTGTGCTGCAGAGGCACTGCAGCCGTCAGTTTTGTCCAGAGTGAGAGTGAGAGTGAGTGAGAGAGAGAGAGAGGGAGAGAGAGAGAGAAAGAAAGGAAAAGAGAGAGGAAGTGGAGAGGGATGGGGAGTCAGAGGAGACATACTGCACAAGCCATGAATTTCCATTAATCATAACTCCTCTATTTACTCACTCACTCACCATCACGACATACAGGGCACTCCAGAGAGAGAGAGAGACCTGTTAAAAATAATAAGCCACTACAGAGATGGGAAGTGCTGATTAAATTAAACTCTCGTTAATCAGAATTTTGACACTGCCTCATCTCTCTCTCTCTCTTTCTCACTCTACCTCAGGGCAGACTTATGTTAATATCTATGCCATAAGGTAATATCTACACAGACATAAGACAGAGTCCAATAAACCTTTTTATCGTTGAAAGAGAAGGTAACCACAAAATTACAGCGGTTCAACCACACAGTGATAAACAATATTAGTATTTTCCAGTTATTTCTAAATAATCAAACACCTTTCTTTGACAAAAGCAGAAACAAAATCTGTAAAGATGGAATATTCAGTTTGTACATCTGGAACTTGAAGAGAAATAGCATTTTAGAACCATAGGTTCTCTCAGGAATCCGGGAAATTAGAACTACGACTACCACAAGGTTGTAAGGTTGTAAGGACAACATTGTTGTCCCTACAGCAACTTCTTAGCAAACTGACTTCTTAAAAACATGACATTTTAAAAACAGTGGCATCAAAATAAATTTTGAAATTTGATTGTGTCATTTACTGTATGTTGAAGAATAAAATGTGAAAGTCTCTTCAATTAAACACCAAATCTTAATTAGTTAGTTGAAAGCGTTAGATGGCTGATTGTGAACTGTAATAATTATGCAGCATAATGGGAAAACAGGTAGAAATCGCTGCACAAAGTGAAATGTCCATTGAGTGGTGCTATAAACACATTCAGTTTCTCCCAAAACAGATGAATGAGAATGTGACAATGTTTTATTAGGTTGGTTGTTGTATTTTCTGGCAGATTGGAAACAAAATTACCGGTGAGTGGTGCTAAAACTACTGCTTTATCACGCTGGAAAATAACATTCCAACTTCCATCTACAGTAAATGTTACCCTAAAGCTAAACAATTGCGTTAACAAAAGCAAACATGATAAGTCTTTGAGCTTCTTTGTGCTGTTTGTTGTGCGTTCCAAATGTACTCAGAAATAAGAATGTTGGAGTTCCTGGTAGGAACTTTTAAATGGAATGCCCTTGACACTTCAGCATTATTTTTGCATAATGACACCAACTTGAATCAACATGCACAGCTGCCAAATTGTCTCTATATTGTAATCATTATGATCACACCTGTAATAATTGCTTTAATGAGCTTTTGCCTGAAATTAATTCATGTTAGCTATGATTCTATTACCTTGAACTGTTCATTTGTGAAATGAAAATTACTTGGACACATTCACTTCTGATAACAGATCACTCTAAATTGTAATGTAGACACATGCATTTTCTGTAAAGCTGCTTTGAAACAATGAGTATTGTGAAAAGCGCTATACAAATACATTTAAATTGAATTAATCAGGGATAATGTACATCCAGCCGGTTGTTATCGCAGAATAACCTCCGGCAGGGTTATTAGGACCCCGATGCGCAGTGGAGTAAATAAGTAGACACGAAATATTGATTTGAGTTGAAATATTTGAAAGCAAAGCTTCCGCGAAGACAGCAGTTGCTATAGCAAGCGACAAGTTCAAACGAGATGGACATTTAAGAAATACGATACAGTCATACCTCTTATTACACATTTCACTACATAAAGAATTATGTTGATAAAAGATATTTAAGGAAATGTTTTAAAATCTTACCAGTTTGTTAGTTACATCTTATAATCCATTACAGTGTACAAAACAATCGTCACAAAATGGCAGCAGGATGACATAATTAAATAATTATACACATAATATTGATTTGAGTTTTAATATTTTATTAGCTAACCAAACGCAAAGCTTCCAGGAAGAAAAACTGTTCCTAGCAAGAGTATTGTGCCGACTTCAGTTACCCTGATGAGCCTGTGTTATAGTTTTTTATCAAGGGATAACATACCTAGAAATGTCGCGACTAACCAATCAGAATCAAGTATTCCACAGAGCCCTGTAATTAGTGTTTTTATCAACTGATATAACTGTGGATGCATTCATCTTGGTTTTCACACTTTTGTACTGGAACACTGTCAAATCGGGTGTGACATTATAACCGTTTCTGATTGAACTAAATACAAAACCAGTCATCCAACTTATTTATAAAAGGAAACCTACTGCAATAACATAATCCGTTTAACAAAGCATAAACATAAATCAGAGACTATCATTGAATGCAAAATATTGGTAATTTATATTTAGTAAAAAAAAAAAACATTCAAGTAAGCATAGCAATAGTTATTTCATTTTGACATTTCATCCAGATTATTCACACCAAATAAAAACACACAAAAATGTAAATAGAGTTCAAAACAGATCAACAGAATGAAGAATTAAGTGTAATGGACTGAATAAAGTCTTATCTAAATTCAATTCAAGTTCTCACAACGTCCAGTACGTCCTCCAGCCAATTGTCAGTCTTAATCCATATGCCTGCTGTACTCAAACATCAAAGTTAATGGAAGATACGTATAAAGGTGATACTCGAATAATGGGTTGAAGAGCTTTGAGTGAAAAAAAAAAAGTGACGTGACATGTGGCCAAGTATGGTTACCCATACTAGGAATTAGTGCTCTGCATTTAACCCATCCTTAGTGCACACACACAGCAGTGAAGACACACACACACCGTGAACACACACCCGGAGCAGTGGGCAGCCATTTATGCTGCGGCGCCCGGGGAGCAGTTGGGGGTTCAGTGCCTTGCTCAAGGGCACCTCAGTCGTGGTATTGAAGGTGGGAGAGAGTGCTGTACATTCACTCCCCCCACCTACAATCCCTGCCGGTACGAGACTCAAACCCACAACCTTTGGGTTATGAGTCCGACTCTCTAACCATTAGGCCACGACTCCCCCCTTTGGGGCCTAAACTTCCTCCCCCCTCTTCACCTCAAGGACCATAATCCACCAGATAATACAAAAAGTCATTTTTCAGTTGAGCATTAAAACAAATTGTAGGGTATCAGAGTGAATAAGACAATTTAAGATTTGATCAAGAACATGGTTGAATCACCAGGAGCCGAATTCCACAGAAAGGCCCAAGACAACAGAATGTTCATAAATCAGATCCTAGCACCAGCCAGTCTGAAGCAAGTCTAACCAAACAACTCTTTCACAGAACAGCTTGCAACATTAATACAAAAGAACAACTCAGGAAGGATATTGTCAATTTTGGGGCAAGTAATCAAGATTGATGGTCAAAGAAATGCACAGCATGACCATCACATGTAAATCCATGATAGTAATCACGATCACAAGCTCTTTGGATTGACTCCCCCCCCACCTAGATGACAAGAACCAGACTGAGATTCCTTAGGAGACCTTTTAACCTCTCTGGTCTTCACAGAACATATCCTTACGTCCACAGAATGGCACAGAAACTGCCTTTCCATCTGTAGATGCACCAAAATGAACTCAAAAAGACTTATAAACGAATATCAGTCCATTGCTTAACTCCATATCATGTATGTAACCCACACATTTGACAATGTTAAATACATGTTCTAATCACTTATTGTGCATGCCTTTTTAATAACTATTGAATAGCTTAAGGGTTCATATTCATGTTTAGTAAGTGTGTGTTTGAACCTTCTAGCTTGAAACATTTCTTCCAATCAATTCTTTGTCAAATGTATCATATTCTTGTTATAGAAATCATGTCCAAAATTATACTCTGCAAGAGTGGGAAAATTCGGACCATGTGACTGATGAGATGACATGTTGATTTATGTATTGGGAGGAGAAACATACAACACCCCGAGCTAAGACATTGTCTAATTGGTCAAGACACCATTTGGGATGTGTCCAACAGCCCGAGTTAAATACTCAGGACACCATCAAGTCATGCTTTTAGTCATCGCTTTTAACCATGCTTTTTGCCCGTGAATTCGTCGAGTGCCGTTCCAGCGTGCTTCGACCTGAAACACCCCGAGCATCATACGCTGCTACTTAGCCACGATGAGAAGAAAAGCATCTAGTCTCGTTACTTCTATTCTTCTACTTTATTTTATTTTTCCTTGAAAGTTTCGTGTTCTGAGTTAAGTTTTGTCTCAGAGTTCACCTAGAGTCTGTGACCACCTCAAAACTTCAACCAGCCCACAACTCCGCATCTTCAGCCAACGCCCAACCACTGGCTTCCCAACATGTCACTTCAACAACTACTGAACTTCTAGCCAATCAGCAACCTCGGTAAACCCCCTTTTCTGCAACAACGACAACAAAGGGAACCCCCCTACACAGGCAACGCAAGTACCTCCAGATTCTAGCTGAACTGGTGCATTTAATATAAATTTTAACCTAATTGAGGAACTCAATTCGAGGGCTAATTAAGTGATTGATGTTTGTTCAGGTCTATGCAATTGCACATATTGCTGTAAACTTGGGATTTCACATTTTCATTCTCTTAAACTCATTCTTTCCTCACTTTCTTTCTTTCTGCAGCTTGTGTGAATGCCTATGTTTATGTGTTAGATTAGTTTATATCTCTTAGATTTATCCAATAAAGCCTTATTTATATTGAAAAGAGCAGTATCTTGTGTTTTGTGCTTACAAGTTAATGTCTTAAACTGCCGTTCTTGTTACTGTGCTAATAAATAGTGTTTTCACTATATTTTGGATATTATTATGATTAATATTTTTTTCATATATTAATATATGATTAGAGTTGATGTTGTACTGGCATGAACCTGGCAATCTGTGGATCCTCCACTGCTTGGTCTCCCATGACCCTGTTTTAAAGAAAAAAGAAATACAATACATTTCCAGAAATAAAATTAAAATGCTTTTACTTTCCTGAACTGTGCGGTTGTTATTTGCTGCATTCAAGTACACAACCTGCAAATACAAAGGAAAAAAGAATAATGCAACAAAAAGAACATAAATAAATACATTGTATTACAAGCTTCTTTTCAATAAACAGGAATCAATTTTCATATACATCATCGTGAACGGACTGATTTTGAAAGCAGATGACTAGTAACACTGTAAATCAAATGCATACATGGTGAAACCTGTTTTAGTATCTCTTATCATCACAAGACTGCAATCACTAGTAAACAGAAGACTTCCTATTAATAAAGTATCTGAAAAAGATCTACTCTATGAACAATGCATTAAATTACATTAAATAAAGACAAAATAAATAAATAAAACAAGCAAATGAAACGATAACTCACATGTATCTGGTCCACTGATGCCATGTCTTAAGTCAAGAGAATTATAAATCATCTTATAACAGGCGTCCAATACTGACTTCCGGAAAAGAGGAATAACCAATGACATTGGAGGTTACAATTAAAACAGCAAGCCCCGCCCCACGACTGACAAAAATAAAAGTGTTCCAGCGAGCAGGTGAAGGAAGATCGAGCGCAAGGATGTGGGGAATGATCATGCACCCGCGAGGGCTTGTATTGCGCACAGAGGATGTCATGCGTGCACAAGTTTAAAATGAGCTCGCGGGCTCCCGTTTCCTCACGTTTAAATCTGTTTTCCTCTCGCGGAAGTGATTTACCACGCGCGCCAGCATCAGTGATGCGCTGGGTTATTAATGGCATAGAATTGCCGCCATACCCCTTGCTCGCACTTTCCATATACATGGTTACCACTACATCTAGCACATCGCTGTTTTCCCTTACAGACTGCGGCAACATGCCCATATTTTTGACATTTGATTGGACACCTGATATGGTAGTCATGGCCGGACTTACCATTGGGCTTGAATGGGCTGCAGCCCAGGGGCCCCGCCTTGTAGGGGGCCCTGGCTTAACCAGTTTACATTTGTTCAATTATGTGCCAGTCAGAAATGATTAGCCGCATTTCAACTGCGCACACGGGCCAGCCGGGGCTAGCAACTTCAAGCTTCCAACTACGACATTCGAAGCCATAATCAAACAGCATAAACTGGAATTTATGATTTTTTTTCACATAGAAAAAGGACACACGTATTAAATCACGTCTGCGCTGCGCCGAATCACCGATTAATTTGTGACCACATGGGTACTTTAAACGGTTCCATTAAGCCTTTAGCCCAAAAGAGCGCACATTTACAAAGATAATGATAAATTCTCACATGTTCACACCTCACTTCTTTACAGAGGATGATTCTTTATTACATTAATGTTCCACTAAATTAATCTGAAGAGTTTTGAGCGCTCTCTCCCGTCCAAAGACTATAGAATACCCTAATATCTTACAGGGAATTTGTCCACCACAAAGTGGAGCAGAAATTTCATCAAAACCATTTACAGAGTTCGTACGGTCATGAAAAACCCAGAAAGCTTTGGAAAAGTTGTGGAAATTTATTTTACAAATCTCTATATAATAGAATATATGTTTAATCACGTCCTGAATCTCGGTGCGGGATTGCACGTTTTGGTTTTACTCATTCCCGCAGGTTTCGCACGTTTTGAAAATTCCTGCAAACATTAATTTAATATTCAATGTAGGTTAGATGAGTTAAAAAAATTCACACAGAATATCAGATTAAGTCAATCATTTGAAAACAGCGTTAGTGGTTCAGCTGTACCGCGTCTTCTCGTTCTCACTCTCACTCTCTCAAAATTGCCTCACATCAGCGCATCTCTTCTGCACTAAGAGAGCTGCTGCACACTTCGATACAATACTTTCGCTCAGCTGACAGGACTGTCACATGCCTAATCGGGTCAGTGTTGCATTATCACAAAAGTTTATCATTTGCACGTCTTTTTAAACCATTCGGTACTTGCGTGCTCCAAACTACTTTTCTGGGCTCTCACGGTCACATCCAAAGCGCGCGCTCATGAAGCCGCGCAAACACCTCAAGAAAAAGTTATTGTTTTCATTGTTTCTGACTCAAGTAACCTTGCATTTGAATAAATAATGTTACATAAAGACAATTAAACGTTCAGTATAAATGAACAAGTTACTAGCAATAGCACAAGGATACAAATTAAACAAACTGTGTTTTAACTTTTTCAGGTAGGCTAGCCTAAAACTAACAGTAGCTGCTACCATTCAGGAACAAAATACTATGATGTATAAAGTCATAGATATAGATTATATTTATATATTAATCCATATTAAATATGAAAAATTTATTTAGTCAAGAGCAGATTTGAGCAGAGTGATTTTTTTTCTTTTGTTCTTTAACACAGACTGACAGACAGCAGGTATACTAAAAGCTGCGGTCACTTTCATACCAAATGTTAATGTTAACAATGTTAATGAATTAGGCCTATTGGTTATTGTTAATTAATGTTAACAACAAAAGGCAAAATCACTCACTGCTCTTGACTGAATAACTTTTGTAACTTTAATTTTAAGAATTAAAAATTGTTTAATTTACAGTGAATTTACTGTTTTTAATTGACAGTTTATTCCATTTCTGCAGCATTTCTCTACCTGAATGTTTTCCACCAAAGCTGTTTCTAAAACGAAATTCAGGTCCTGAGTTTAATTTATAATACTGGCTAAGCAAATTACAATATACTTAACATTCTGGCATTCAGTTATGTGATTATGTAGCCTTACTTACGTTCTCTGCATGAAGTAACGTCTGGCACAGTCGCAGCCTGTGCTTATTAGAAAGCAAACAAATAGCATTAATAATCATTCATTTTCCTTAGCATATGCTGATAAATCTGAACATTTGTGTAAAATAATGGAGCATTAGGTCATGAATATTGCCTTAAAAGTCATTGAAATGTATTGGTTGAACGAACCCTGCATTTAATGAGTGAATGCCTATGATATAGGAGTTAGTCTATCACACAAACTAGAGTCCTGTTTTTCAGAATATCTGCACGATGGCAAATGTACAATAAACAAAGACACAAAATTCTGTTTTGCCCCATCAATCCATCTCCAAGCAACACAGTGTTTTGTTTCTCAGCATTACACGGACCAGTAAATGGTTCAAACAGGCTATAAGTACAGTCGTTTGCTAAGTTAAATGAATTAGCATTTTAAACAAAT
>NW_015505327.1:64439-68680 GCF_001515645.1 Sinocyclocheilus grahami | reverse complement strand
TTAGCCTATCACACAAACTAGAGTCCTGTTTTTCCGAATATCTGCACGATGGCAAATGTACAATAAACAAAGACACAAAATTCTGTTTTGCCCCATCAATCCATCTCCAAGCAACACAGTGTTTTGTTTCTCAGCATTACACGGACCAGTAAATGGTTCAAACAGGCTATAAGTACAGTCGTTTGCTAAGTTAAATGAATTAGCATTTTAAACAAATTGGTTGATTTACGGATTCAATTCACTCATTAAGACTGTCACTTGCTGCCACCTACTGGCGGTTATTTTAAAAAGTAGCTCATTATTTCATTTTTGCAATCATTTAATATTTCTACATTAAAATGTTGTATTTAAACTTAACATAACCTGTGCGAAATCCATCTATGGATTTTGTTTATAGTGATTTCATTTGATTGTTAATAGCCAACATGTTTTTTTATTCAGATTTAATTTATTAAATTTAAGAATCTGACATAAAAAGACACAGATATGACAATACATTTTCATAATAATACATCTCTTTGTTTTTTTCTGCTCAGTGTTATTTCAGGGTTTTGATCTCTCAACTGAGAGATCACATCCTGTTTATTGTATTATAGTGACTATTTAATATTACATCTAAACTTTGACTAGGCTAGACATGTTGCCTATTAATTGTATACAGAATATGAACCTGAAAGCATATTTAAATTTTTGTGTATTTTGTGTTACTCCATAATAATGTTCTAGTTGAGGGCATTTGCAGTATAGGTATGAGGCCCAAATATAACTTCAAGCCCAGGGGCCCCCGGCCCCATAAGTCCTGCCCTGGAGTTAGTACATATGCTCTTACCGCATAGCTGACATATCCAATATATACTCTCTCTGGCATTTTTTCTTCATCAAACTGAAGCATTACAGAAAGACTATCTACTTTCTCTTTATTACGTATACATTTCAGTCTTTTCACTTCAATCACCTTAGCCCCCTTTATGTTGCTCTTTATTGAATCGGTAGATACATCAATTGGAATTCCATAGATCACTCCCCTTAACCAAACTCTCTTACTTGGTACTGTGCAACTCACCGATTGACCTAGCATTGATTTTATGCCCTGTGCCACTTTCTGTTGTTTTTCATTTTTACAGAAAATTAGAACATTCCCATTTCTCAAAGTCTTGGCACGCTCTACGTCTCCCAATGCTTTCTTTATTGCTTTGGTCAATTTTACTGGATTGATCACAAAATCATCTGCAAACTTCATCAGTACCTTGAAATCCTCCTTGCTTGTCCGTACCAGCATACTGTCTTTTTCACTGTCAGTTCCTGATTCATGTCTACAAGTTTTCTTTCTTTTACGATTAACAATTTTACTCCAATCATTTGCTCCTGAACTCCTACCGCTACATTCTTCCTCCATCTCCGGATCACTTCCGGTACTACCGTCACTTCCTTCCATCAATGCTCCAGTCACAGTCCAGTGTTGTCAACCGACCCCTTCTGTTTCCCAGGCCTTCTGCACTCACTCCTTCTACCATATGGCATAATTTATACAAAAACATGTTGCCCTCTAGTGCCCCTAGTGGTGAGGAAGAGAATGAGCCCCCTATAACAGGCTTGTGACTGTTATAACATCATTCCCAGCTCCAATATCTGAATTCTGAGGTAAATTAAATGCAGCAATAATTGGACTTTTACAGGGTTTTATGGAGAGCCCTGCATAACAAGTGCAATGCTGTAACTGGTGAGCTACCAAGCAAGTTTTCTGCATCTGAAAAGCCAAACATATGGAGCTGGTTACATGACGAAAGTGTCAAAATGTATTAATTTACAAATCATGCACTATGGTAGAAACATTTTTGAGGTCATATCATAATATTGTGCAAAGAAATCATTGTTCACTAGTAATTATCCCTAATCTTGATTTGTCATTTGTGACACTGGACCACAAAACTAGATCAAAAATAAGCTTTCCATTGATGTATGGTTTGTTAGGATAGGACAATATTTGTCCGAGATACAACTATTTGAAAATCTGGAATCTGAGGGTGCAAAAAATTCGAAATATTGAGAAAATTGCCTTTAAATTGTCCAAATGAAGTTCTTAGCAATGCATATTACTAATCAAAAATTAAATTTTAATATATTTACAGTAGGAAATGTACAAAATATCTTCAAGGAAAATGATCTTTACTTAATATCCTAATGATTTTTGGCATAAAATAAAAATAATTTTGACCCATACAACGTATTTTTGGCTATTGCTACAAATGTTCCCCTTAAGACTTAAGACTGCTTTTGAGCTCCAGGGTCACATTTGAAGGAAAAAGAGCTTGTGGTGCCACGTTAACACCTAAAAACTGCAGCAATTTGTATGTACAACAAAGTTTTCTACCAGCTATATATTTAGCAGATCAAAAACAACAACAACACCACCAAATCTTTGGATGAATTAATTAGAAATATCACACATTAGCATGATAATGTTGGCAGGTAGTGCAAGAAAAAAGAGACTGCCTAGCATTTACATTGCAATTACCTTGTGAGCAATGTAACATATCTCAAGCTCAATCTAAGCGGAAGCTCAGATCTTCACCAAAATGACTTCAAATTAAAAAAAAAACTACAACATAACAGAACATTAAACAGTAACAACTGGCCTTATTTTTTTTCTTACTGTTTAAAAGTGGGTTTGACTGCTTGTCACAATTCACTGGGAGGAACGTGGAGACGCGGTGAATACGCGGTGAATTCACAATACAAGAGTCTTTAATCATCAAATAGGGAGACACAGAGCACCTGAAAAGCCAAACATATGGAGCTGGTTACATGACGAAAGTGTCAAAATTTATTAATTTACAAATCATGCACTATGGTAGAAACATTTTTGAGGTCATATCATAATATTGTGCAAAGAAATCATTGTTCACTAGTAATTATCCCTAATCTTGATTTGTCATTTGTGACACTGGACCACAAAACTAGATCAAAAATAAGCTTTCCATTGATGTATGGTTTGTTAGGATAGGACAATATTTGTCCGAGATACAACTATTTGAAAATCTGGAATCTGAGGGTGCAAAAAATTCGAAATATTGAGAAAATTGCCTTTAAATTGTCCAAATGAAGTTCTTAGCAATGCATATTACTAATCAAAAATTAAATTTTAATATATTTACAGTAGGAAATGTACAAAATATCTTCAAGGAACATGATCTTTCCTTAATATCCTAATGATTTTTGGCATAAAATAAAAATAATTTTGACCCATACAACGTATTTTTGGCTATTGCTACAAATGTTCCCCTTAATACTTAAGACTGCTTTTGAGCTCCAGGGTCACATTTGAAGGAAAAAGAGCTTGTGGTGCCACGTTAACACCTAAAAACTGCAGCAATTTGTATGTACAACAAAGTTTTCTACCAGCTATATATTTAGCAGATCAAAAACAACAACAACACCACCAAATCTTTGGATGAATTAATTAGAAATATCACACATTAGCATGATAATGTTGGCAGGTAGTGCAAGAAAAAAGAGACTGCCTAGCATTTACATTGCAATTACCTTGTGAGCAATGTAACATATCTCAAGCTCAATCTAAGCGGAAGCTCAGATCTTCACCAAAATGACTTCAAATTAAAAAAAAAAACTACAACATAACAGAACATTAAACAGTAACAACTGGCCTTATTTTTTTTCTTACTGTTTAAAAGTGGGTTTGACTGCTTGTCACAATTCACTGGGAGGAACGTGGAGACGCGGTGAATACGCGGTGAATTCACAATACAAGAGTCTTTAATCATCAAATAGGGAGACACAGAGCACAGGGATGACGTTCACAAGGAGTAGATAACAAGTAGTCCAGACAAAGGAAGACTGAACAAACAGGAACTTAAATACTGGGGATAAT
Source organism: Sinocyclocheilus grahami (assembly GCF_001515645.1). Taxonomy (NCBI): domain Eukaryota; kingdom Metazoa; phylum Chordata; class Actinopteri; order Cypriniformes; family Cyprinidae; genus Sinocyclocheilus; species Sinocyclocheilus grahami. Next base: position 64,791 of record NW_015505327.1, on the reverse strand, counting down.
TAGAGGAAGGAGCCCAACGGAGCCAGTAGGACAGAGCGACAAGGCGCAGCAAGAAGAGAGGAGTCCTGAGGCAATGGCGGGTCGACGCCCGACCAAGGCGGAGCCGGAGGCGGAAAACACTTTCATGGACTTTTTCATTAACTGTTCCCTCCTGGTGGAATGACATGCCCAAATCAATCCGAGCAGCTGAGTCCTTAACCATCTTCAAGAAACTACTAAAACACATCTGTTCCACCTTTATTTGACCCTCTAACTCTAACACTTTCTATTCTATTTTAGATCTACTTTATCTATATTTATATTTTTTATTTAAAAAAAACAACAACAAAAAACAAACAAACACTAGCTTTCT
>NW_015505327.1:53484-64276 GCF_001515645.1 Sinocyclocheilus grahami | reverse complement strand
CGGCCGAACGGCTAAACGATATATCGGTCGGGCTCTAATATATATATATATATATATATATATATATATATACACACCTTGCTACATGTACTGCGTTAGGCTAACTGAGACTTGTCATTTGCACTTATATGTTGTTGCTCTTTTGTTAGTTTTGACTGCTTTTATTGTCCTCATTTGTAAGTTGCTTTGGATAAAAGCGTCTGCTAAATGACTAAATGTAAATGTAATGATGGTGGGCTGAGGGCATGCAGAGGGGCTGCCAGACGACAACAGTGGCGGAGCCAGGAGCGGGTGGGAGAGTGGGCATTTGTGAGCATCCGGGCATTCAGGGCTAAACTCTGGATCGGGAGCCCCCTCTAGGCTGAACACGGGAACAGGATGGCGCTCTGGATGAGCGGACACTTGAGGACGCTTATGAGGCATGGACACTGGAGGGCGCTTTCGAGGAGCGGCACTGGAGGGCGCTCTGGACTGGATTCAGGGACTGGAGCCCTCTCCTCTTCGGTGTGACACATTTGCCGCAACATTCTCAGCTCACCCTCAGCCGCGGTGCAGGGAGCGGAGCTCCTCGCCGCGCTCACACTGTCCGCGGCTTTCTCCCTCGTGGCTGGCATTGTCGCCGGCTCTCGCACTTGGTCTGACGGATTGAGCTCCACGATGGGGCGATTCTCTGCTCAGTCGCTCGGCTTTGCACTGGCTCGTCGATTGCGGCGGGAATTGGCTCTCCGTTATCGGTGGGCTTGGGCTGATGCTTCGGGAGATGGTGGGCTGGGCACTGGGTCTGGAGTGGATCTGACGAGATCATGCACGAGGCAGGTGCTGGATGGCGACCCGTTTCTCACCAGAGTCTACTCCACAAAGGCGACGAAATCTTCTTGAGGACCATCTTCGGACAACTGCGCTCTGCTCGCGGTGTTCAAGCTCACGTCATAGAATGAGCAGAGCACGTCGTCCGGGTAGCTGGTGGTGCTTGCTAGCAGCTGGAATAGTCTTGTATGGTCCTTGAGAGATCTATCACCCTGCTCCAGCAGGAGGAAGAGGAATTCCGGGGTGGCTGAAGGGATCCATAACAGGAAACAAAAACACAGAGAAAAACAAGAAATCAAATGGAGGGGAAAGCACGGAGGTAACTGTGTTGGTCTGGTCTTCTGTCACAATTCACTGGGAGGAACGAGGAGACACAGAGAATTCTCAATACAAGTCTTTAATCATCAAATAAGGAGACAGAGCACAGGGATGATGTTCACAAGGAGTAGATAACGAGTAGACCAGACAAAGGAAGACTGAACAAATAGGAACTTAAATACTGGGGATAATTGGGGAAGACAGGTGACATCAATGGAACATAATCAAACTAAACGAGGACAGAAACATGACCAAATAAGGCAAAACAGGAACTGAAACACATGACAAAACAGGTCCAATCCTGACACTGCCCACCAGTAGAGACATCAGATTGTCACAAGTTTCTCGTATTGCTGCCGTAGCATCCTCTACCCCAGATACGGCTATGACAAGGCTTGTGAATACTGGTATTCTACCACCCCCTATACATCTTGAGAACAGATTTGAAGCATTAATGAATGCGGGTGAGGAATCTCCAAATGTGATTAAACATGGATCGGATCAGCCAGCAGCTAACATCGATGGCACACACACACCTGGACAGAGTATGAGTGATGACAGGACTTCATATCAGCTTCCAAGTCATCATGTGGTTGACACATCCCACAAGGACACTGATAACACCACGCAGCCACGACAAGCACTGCTCATGGACACCATCCCGGCTGAGCCCTGCCCACAGAGCCCATCACAGACAGACTGTGACGTATCAGAACAGATCCAAGACTCAGCACCCAAGGACGACTTTCTGGAAAAGGACAACATATTTCAGCCACCAGAAACACCAGAGCGACAGCCCATCTCACCAGACACATTATCCCTCTCTCCAGCATCTCCACTTCTAAGCTTCTCACAGAAAATGGAGGAACTGGTTTATGCTGGAACCAAACTTCCCCACTCTTTTGCTGCAAGCCCCCAGATATCAACTAAAAAACGTCAGGCCCCACAACCACCAAAGCCTGTGGGCCCAGCTCGTCCTCCTCCTCCAGTGAGAGCTCTCCGGGCGCTGCCACAATGCCAGGGCCCAAACCCTCCATCTGCTGTACGTGAACCAAAAACAACTGATAACAGCTCTCAGTGATATGTGTCGGGTCCCCGCTATAATAGCAGCAACATTCACAAATGTTTACAGAACAAGCGGGAACCCAGTGTGCCTGTAGTTTCCTCTATTTCTGTTTTATCACGTGATAGAAAGTCTAAGGCCTTCTCAAGCCGTACGGCTGACTCATCTGCGGCCTGTTATGCATCAAACTAATATTGCTGTTGAGACTAAATTCAATACCATTAAGTTAGCATTTTTAAATATTCGCTCACTAAAAAATAAATAATTTCTAATCAATGACTTAATAACCACAAACAACCTGGATTTTATGTTTCTTAACGAAACATGGCTAGAAGACAGCTGCAGTGCAACGGTCCTCAATGAAACAGCCCCTCCTAACTTCACATTCATGAGTGTTTGCAGGACTGTTAGGAGAGGTGGAGGTGTAGCTGCTCTATATAAAGATGTCTATCAATGCAAGCAAGTGTCATTTGGTCAGTACTTGTCTTTTGAATATCTAGGGATTGTGTTGAAAGGTGCTCCACGCATTCTGTTTATCATTATTTACAGGCCTCCAAAATACTCTCCAGCCTTTGTTGAAGAGTTCACAGAAATGCTATCAATGATATCCTCAGAGTTTGACTGTTTTGCTATTGCAGGGGATTTTAATAGCTCAATTCTTGCACTGCTCTTGTTTAGCTTGTATATGCTCCCACTAAGTCAAATAATGAGAAAGAACCAAATTGCCTATCACAGCTATGCTGATGATACCCAGATTTACCTAGCCTTATCGCCAAATGACTACAGCCCATTGACTCCCTCTGCCAATGCATTGATGAAATTAACAGTTGGATGTGCCAGAACTTCCTTCAGTTAAACAAGGAAAAAACTGAAGTCATTGCATTTGGAAACAAAGATGAAGTTCTCAAGGTGAATGCATACCTTGACTCTAGGGGTTTGACAACTAAAAATCAAGTCAGGAATCTTGGTGGGATTCTGGAGACAGACCTTAGTTTCAGTAGTCATGTCAAAGCAGTAACTAAATCAGCATACTATCATCTAAAAAACATTGCAAGAATTAGATGTTTTGTTTCCAGTCAAGACTTGGAGAAACTTGTTCATGCCTTTATCACCAGCAGGGTGGACTATTATAATGGTCTCCTCACCTGCCTTCCCAAGAAGACCATTAGACAGCTGCAGCTCATCCATAAAACAAGGGGAGTCCGCTTTTAGATATTATGCAGTTCCGCAGTTGGAATCAGCTTCCAGAAGAGATCAGATATGCTAAAACATTAGTCACATTTAAATGCAGAATCAAAACTCATCTGTTTAGCTGTGCATTTACTGAATGAGCACTGTGCAATGTCCGAACTGATTGCACTATATTTTATGTGTAATCATTTTCCATTCTTAACTGTTTTAAATTCATTTTAAACCTTTTAAATACATTTTTAAATCATTTTCAAAATTTTAAATTCCTTGTTTTATTGTTGTGATTATTATATATATATATTTTAATTATTTTTTCATTTCTTTTATGTAAAGCACTTTGAATTACCATTGTGTATGAAATGTGCTTTATAAATAAACTTGCCTTACCTTGCCTTTAGTTTAAACTGATAATAGTTTGTTTTACTGACGTTTTAGCAGTTTCCTCTATTAAATCCATTCATGCAGCAGGCTCTTTTGTCACTCAGTCTCGAGGGGGCGTGTTTCGGCGGGAAAGTGACGTCAATGCATACCCTCTATAGCCTATAGACCAGGGTTCCTCAAATCTTGCCCTGGAGGGCCAATGCGCTGCAGAGTTTAGCTCCAACCCTGATCAAAGTCAACTACCTGTGATTTTCTAATGATCCCGAAGACATTGATTAGCATGCTCAGGTGTGTTTGATTAGGGTTAGAGCTAAACTCTGCAGGAAAGTGGATCTCGTGGGCCAGATTTGAGGATCCCTGCTATAGACTATAGCCCTGGCCTGTACCACTAACAGGTGAGTATGGTCAGTATGATAAATGTTTGTAAATACAAACATACTACAAATATATTACCATGTGTGACAAAATAAAAAAAACAGAAATAATCGGAAAGATATGAGAGATATGATATTAAATGATATGATTATATGATATTATTAAAGATAAGATATGATATTAAACTTATTATCTGGGAACTAAAAATGCCTGGTTTTAGTTAATGCCAAAGAAAATAATAGTCTAACACAGATATGGGCTTTTCACACTTGACATTTTCAACACTTGGTCATTCTAAACCCTGGGAAAAAAGGAATTATGGGTTATCTTATTGGTTCAATTTTCACACTGCTCATACTTTACCTGCGATTAACAATTAAGCCTGGGTATTCATACGTTTCAGACTGTACATTGCTAAACCCTGGGTTATTGTTCATATTTGCATATTTGCAATGTCAGTGTCATTCAGAAATGTTCAGTAGACTTTTTACTTTAAATTAATGGTTATTGTCATGGTGTAAAGAACAGAAACTGCTCTTTGTTAATAATTGGAATTTTTTTCTGGGAGCGTCCTAGGTTTTTTCACGCTTATGGCCTGCACCCCAGCTGAGTCGGAGCGGAACTCCTGTCGGACAACATCTCCAGGACGCTACGCTCCATATGACTAGTAAGCCTATTCTCAAATAACTGCTATGATGGCTTTTGTTCTACCTGCTTAAATGACAGAAGTACTTGTGCTGTCCAATCTATAAAGACCGTTTCTGTTCCCCGAATAGTGAGGTCAAAATATAAATTTAATGTAGGATCTAGAAAAAATCTGATTGTGATTAAACGCAAAATAAATGAACAAAAACTGTTTTTAAGCTGGGTCTACTAAACATTAGATCGCTCGCACACAAAGCAGTTATTGTAAATGAAATGATCACAGATAATAGTTTCTGTTTGTCTAAAACCAAATGATTATATTGGTCTAAATGAGTCTACTCCACCAAGCTACTGTTATAAGCATGAGCCCCGTCAGACTGGTCATGATTTCCTCAGATCTATTGGTTACTGTTGATAAAGAGCTAATTGTTGGAGATTTTAAGATTCACGTTGATAATACAAATGATGCATTAGGACTTGCGTTTACTGACCTAATAAATTCTTTTGGAGTCAAGCAAAATGTCACTGGGCCCACTCATCGTTTTAACAGACCACTCAGATCATTAGGATCGAGTCAGTTAGAAATACCAAGGGTTCACACAAAACAAGGGGAGTCCGCTTTTAGATATTATGCAGTTCCGCAGTTGGAATCAGCTTCCAGAAGAGATCAGATATGCTAAAACATTAGTCACATTTAAATGCAGAATCAAAACTCATCTGTTTAGCTGTGCATTTACTGAATGAGCACTGTGCAATGTCCGAACTGATTGCACTATATTTTATGTGTAATCATTTTCCATTCTTAACTGTTTTAAATTCATTTTAAACCTTTTAAATAAATTTTTAAATCATTTTCAAAATTTTAAATTCCTTGTTTTATTGTTGTGATTATTATATATATATATTTTAATTATTTTTTCATTTCTTTTATGTAAAGCACTTTGAATTACCATTGTGTATGAAATGTGCTTTATAAATAAACTTGCCTTAACTTGCCTTTAGTTTAAACTGATAATAGTTTGTTTTACTGACGTTTTAGCAGTTTCCTCTATTAAATCCATTCATGCAGCAGGCTCTTTTGTCACTCAGTCTGGAGGGGGCGTGTTTCGGCGGGAAAGTGACGTCAATGCATACCCTCTATAGCCTATAGACCAGGGTTCCTCAAATCTTGCCCTGGAGGGCCAATGCGCTGCAGAGTTTAGCTCCAACCCTGATCAAAGTACACTACCTGTGATTTTCTAATGATCCCGAAGACATTGATTAGCATGCTCAGGTGTGTTTGATTAGGGTTAGAGCTAAACTCTGCAGGAAAGTGGATCTCGTGGGACAGATTTGAGGATCCCTGCTATAGACTATAGCCCTGGCCTGTACCACTAACAGGTGAGTATGGTCAGTATGATAAATGTTTGTAAATACAAACATACTACAAATATATTACCATGTGTGACAAAATAAAAAAAACAGAAATAATCGGAAAGATATGAGAGATATGATATTAAATTATATGATTATATGATATTATTAAAGATAAGATATGATATTAAACTTATTATCTGGGAACTAAAAATGCCTGGTTTTAGTTAATGCCAAAGAAAATAATAGTCTAACACAGATATGGGCTTTGACATTTTGACATTTTCAACACTTGGTCATTCTAAACCCTGGGAAAAAAGGAATTATGGGTTATCTTATTGGTTCAACTGCTCATACGCTCATACTTTACCTGCGATTAACAATTAAGCCTGGGTATTCATACGTTTCAGACTGTACATTGCTAAACCCTGGGTTATTGTTCATATTTGCATATTTGCAATGTCAGTGTCATTCAGAAATGTTCAGTAGACTTTTTACTTTAAATGAATGGTTATTGTCATGGTGTAAAGAACAGAAACTGCTCTTTGTTAATAATTGGAATTTTTTTCTGGGAGCGTCCTAGGTTTTTTCGCGCTTATGGCCTGCACCCCAGCTGAGTCGGAGCGGAACTCCTGTCGGACAACATCTCCAGGACGCTACGCTCCATATGACTAGTAAGCCTATTCTCAAATAACTGCTATGATGGCTTTTGTTCTACCTGCTTAAATGACAGAAGTACTTGTGCTGTCCAATCTATAAAGACCGTTTCTGTTCCCCGAATAGTGAGGTCAAAATATAAATTTAATGTAGGATCTAGAAAAAATCTGATTGTGATTAAACCAGAAAAATGTAAAATAAATGAACAAAAGCAAAAACTATTTTTAAAGTTTGGGCTCCTAAACATTAGATCACTCGCACACAAAGCAGATATTGTAAATGAAATGATCACAGATAATAGTTTCTGTTTGTCTAAAACCAAATGATTATATTGGTCTAAATGAGTCTACTCCACCAAGCTACTGTTATAAGCATGAGCCCCGTCAGACTGGTCATGATTTCCTCAGATCTATTGGTTACTGTTGATAAAGAGCTAATTGTTGGAGATTTTAAGATTCACGTTGATAATACAAATGATGCATTAGGACTTGCGTTTACTGACCTAATAAATTCTTTTGGAGTCAAGCAAAATGTCACTGGGCCCACTCATCGTTTTAATCATACGCTAGATTTAATTATATCGCATGGAATTGATCTTACTGATATAGATATCGTACCTCAAAGTGATGATGTTACTGACCATTTCCTTGTATCGTGCATGCTGAGTATTACTGATATTAACTATATGGCTCCGCGTTATCGTCCAGGCAGAACTATTGTTTCAGCCACCAAAGATAGATTCTCAAATAACCTGCCTGATTTATCTCAACTGCTCTGTGTACCCATAAATACACATGAACTAGACGAAATGACTAGCAACATGGGCACTATCTTCTCTAATACATTAGAAGCTGTTGCCCCCATCAAATTGAAAAAGGTTAGAGAAAAATGTACTGCGCCATGGTACAACAGTAATATCCATTCTCTCAAGAAAGAAACTCGTAGTCTTGAGCGCAAATGGAGAAAAACTAACTTGGAAGCTTTTAGAATTGCGTGGAAAAACAGTATGTCCAGCTATAGACAGGCTCTAAAAGCTACCAGCCGAGCATATCCACAAACTCATAGAAAATAACCAAAACAATCCAATTATTTTTATTTAGCACAGTGGCTAGATTAACAAATAACCAGTTGCCACCCAATCTAAATATTCCCTCACAGTTTAATTGTAATGACTTTATGAATTTATTCAATGATAAAATAGACAACATCAGAAATACAATAACCGCTTCTCAATATTTTTAACTCATCGTTGTCTTTTAGGTCACGTCTCAAAACCATTCAAGCTGGTGGTTATTAAGCCTCTTATTAAGAAACCACAATTAGATCCTAGTGAACTGGCAAATTACAAACCCATTTCAAATCTTCCATTTATGTCTACAATTTTAGAAAAAGTTGTGTCTGCTCAATTGTGCTCCTTCCTGCAAAAAAATTATCTCTATGAAGAATTGCAGTCAGGTTTCAGGCCCCACCATAGCACAGAAACTGCACTTGTTAAAATTACAAATGATTTGCTTCTTGCATCAGACCAAAGCTGCATCTCATTGCTAGTTTTACTTGATCTTAGTTCTGCGTTCGACACTATAGATCATGACATACTCATAGATTGATTACAAAACTATACAGGTATTCAAGGGCAGGCTTTAAGATGGTTTAGATCCTATCTGTCCGATCGCTACCACTTTGTTCATTTAAATGGGGAGTCATCTCAATTATCACCAGTAAAATATGGAGTGCCACAAGGATCTGTCCTAGGTCCTCTGCTATTTTCAATATACATGTTGCTTCTTGGTAATATTATTAGAAAATATGGGATTAGTTTCCACTGTTATGCTGACGATACTCAACTATATATCTCAACAAGATATGAAACTTCTAAATTATCTAAGCTAACAGAGTGTGTTAAAAATGTAAAAGATTGGATGACCAATAATTTTCTCCTATTAAATTCGGATAAGACAGAGATATTACTTATTGGACCAAAAAATAGTACACAGAATCTCTTGGATTACAACTTGCAACTAGACGGATGTACTGTTACTTCCTCTACAGTCAAAAATCTGGGTGTTTGTGATGAGAGGGGTGGGGCCAAGAGCCGTGGGAATGGAGCGAGACCGTTGGAGTAAACGCTAATGCGCGACACCTGCGCCACTCATCGGTAAAGGAAGTTGAGCTTTTTCGCATTTGGCTCCCAAACTCTGGAATAGCCTTCCTGATAACGTTCGGGGTTCAGACACACTCTCTCTGTTTAAATCTAGATTAAAGACACATCTCTTTGGCCAAGCATTCAAATAATGCATCTCATAATCTTGTACTGCAGTTATACCTGATCAAATGCACATTATTATTCTTTAGCTTGGGTTAAACAAATCAATTTTGCTTGGTTGGAACAGCAGCTATGCTAATTATGTCTCTATTTGTTTCTCTGTTTTTACCTCGGGATTGACATTAACTAGGATTTACACAAGCTTCAGTCTGGATCCAGAACACCTGAGAAGAGATCATGCCAACCCCTCAGAGGACCTCAGATGATACCAACCATGAAACAACATACAGAACTACCAGATTTTGCTATAAGTTTGATTGCATTATATAATAATTGCTGTTAATAGTGTTCATCGTCTGTTTGATTACATCTTTAATTGATTTTTCCGTACATTTCTGCCATATATACATTAACTGACAGTCCCCACTGATAAGCAACTACTAAATATTGTAGAAACCTAATTTGCTGTAAAGTTACTTTGCAACGATTCTGTAGCATTTGGACCAATCAGACACACAACTTTTTGTTATATTTAACAAATAATATCGAACTCCCCGTCACCTAACCAAATGGCCAATTACGAGGGTCTATGGACCCTTCCCCCGAAATGCACCTATTAACCAGGAAATTAACGTTCTTAGAATTGACAAGACAGTTGACCCTGAGTGGTCAGCTAAATATCTACAGTGGATCTAAAATATGAATAGTTAATTATAACTAGTTATGGTTAATTATTCATATTTCCCCATGAGCTGATTCGCTACAATTCGTATTGTGAAAAGCGCTATATAAATAAACTTGAATTGAATTAATTCATTGTAAGAACATAGCACGTGGCCTGTTTACAAGGCTGTAGCATTGCTCATCCTCATATACACTGAACAAAATTATAAACGCTACACTTTTGTTTTTGCCCCCATTTTTCATGAGCTGAACTCAAAGATCTAAGACTTTTTCTATGTACATAAAAGGACTATTTCTCTCAAATAATGTTCACAAATCTGTCTAAATCTGTGTTAGTGAGCACTTCTCCTTTGCCAAGATAATCCATCCACCTCACAGGTGTGGCATATCAAGATGCTGATTAGACAGCATGATTATTGCACAGGTGTGCCTAATGCCGAGTTCACACTGCACGATTTTAGCCCGATTTTTCACTCATCGACAGGTTTTGCGAAATCGCAGACAAATGCATCGGAGGCAAATCGGTGCTCGTTCACGCGAGTGACAATCACACAGTGTGAATTATCAAAGACGCGATCTGAGGGAATCACCGACACGTCGCCGACGCCCGTGAGATATTTGGCATGTTAAATATCTGGAGCTGTCGGCGATTCACAATCACGCTGTGTGAAATGAGTTCTGACTGAAAAACACATCGGCGATGACCTACAGCCAATGAGAGACCAAGATACAGGGCAGCGGGAAGTTCGGGAGGAGTTATATGAAACGTAGTTTGCGGACCAGTGTTGCCAAATCCGCGATTGCAGCCAATTGTTTTTTTATGTCAGCAGGTTGAAGCGACCCCAATAACATGATATTTAGGCCCTGGAATGTGAATTGTATCAGGAGAACTCCGCCAAAAAAAATTTGTATTTTACCCCCGAACGCGATTTTTACTTGGGGACCCCCTCGAAAGCAATTGGGCTATTTTCAGGCTAGTTTTGAGTAGTAATTGGGCGAGTTTCGTAGCGAAAACCTGGCAACCCTGCACCAGACAGAGCTGTCGGTGATTCTTC
>NW_015505327.1:31291-53312 GCF_001515645.1 Sinocyclocheilus grahami | reverse complement strand
TCAGGTCGAGACCCCGATGAGGACGATGAGCATGCAGATGAGCTTCCCTGAGACGGTTTCTGACAGTTTGTGCAGAAATTCTTTGGTTATGCAAACCGATTGTTGCAGCAGCTGTCCGGGTGGCTGGTCTCAGACGATCTTGGAGGTGAAGATGCTGGATGTGGAGGTCCTGGGCTGGTGTGGTTACACGTGGTCTGCGATTGTGAGGCCAGTTGGATGTACTACCAAATTCTCTGAAACGTCTTTGGAGACAGCTTATGGTAGAGAAATGAACATTCAATTCACAGGCAACAGCTCTGGTGGACATTCCTGCAGTCAGCATGCCAATTGCATGCTCCCTCAAAACTTGCGACATCTGTGGCGTTGTGCTGTGTGATAAAACTGCACATTTTAGAGTGGCCTTTTATTGTGGCCAGCCTAAGGCACACCTCTGCAATAATCATGCTGTCTAATCAGCATCTTGATATGCCACACCTGTGAGGTGGATGAATTATCTCGGCAAAGGAGAAGTGCTCACTAACACAGATTTAGACAGATTTGTGAACAATATTTGAGAGAAATAGGCCTTTTGTGTACATAGAAAAAGTCTTAGATCTTTGAGTTCAGCTCATGAAAAATGGGGGCAAAAACAAAAGTGTTGCGTTTGTAATTTTATTCAGTGTATATTGCAGAATACTATCAAGGTTTTTCTGAATGGACTTTTCGGACTATAAAGGTAAGAATTAAAAAGTTCTCATCATCACTCCAATTGATGGAAACTAGGGGTGTGCCCGAAGCCGAATACTTATTTGGAAAGGCACGGATAATGGCTTCAAAAACGAATAACGGATAACAAATAACTCTGCCCGAATATTCGGCTGAGGCTGAGGCTGAGGCTGCAGCACAGTCTGGTGTTTGGTAGATTCACGGGTGAGCCAGGGGATCAGCGCGATATTTTACATAAACCTCTAAATTCACACAATAATGAGTGTGTAAAGTGAATGAATGTAAACTTTATGAATGAAAAGAGCACAGATCGAATCATTGCTGTTGTCACTCCGTGCATCTCTCAGAAATCAGAGCTTGGCAAGTGTAGGCCTAATATTACCTAAAATACTACATCATACACATTCTACTATTTGTGTATATTTAAAAGGGAATGATTCAAACCTTATAGGCTACGATATGATACACGAATGAATAAGCACAGCGCGATCGCCAATCAAACAGCCGCGTTGCTGTCTCTGCGCGTCTCTGTCTCTCAAAAACCAAACCAGCAATCTGTCAAGAGTTGGCTAATAATCAACTTAAATACAGATACTATTCGATATTTTCTACTAGGCCTACATGTTTGCTTACTTATCTTTTGCTGGTTTGCATGGCACACGCGTAGTTGTTTAGTAAAGTTAAAAAAAGACTTGTTTAAAGAGTTCTGCATAATAAAAATGTGCACCTTGAATTCATTCAGTCATGTTGAAACGATCACTAAATGTTTGTCATGAAATCTTCCTACTTGTATATGATAAATTTATTTTTAGAAATTATTAATCTTATAGTTTAGAACACTGAATAGGGCAAATAGTCGAAACACAAATATTTTTCCATACTCTTTACCATAGGTTTTCCAGACCTGCAAATTAAGTGAAATACTTTTTTAAAGGGGTCATATGTTGCGATTTCAAGTTTTCCTTTCTCTTTGGAGTGCTACAAGCTGTTCGTGAATAGATAAAATCCCTAAAGTTGCAAAGACTAAAGTCTCAAACCCAAAGAGATATTTTTTATAAAAGTTAAGACTGGTCTACGCCCTCCTAAAATGCCTCGTTTAAACACGCCCCCACATGTCTATGTCACTGTGTGGGAAGATTTGCATAACGCCACCCAATTGTTCACGCAAAGAAAAAAGGCGTAACTTTATTGTTGCTGCCACCGCCGCCGCCATGTTGTGAAGACGCTGTGTGTTTCGTTGCAAAAGCGAAAATACTTTGTTTGGCCTTCCAAAAGTGGACACGACTAGAAATCAGTGGTTACGTTTTATTTACAACACTCTTTCAGAACAGTTCAACCCAAATATTCAGATGTGTGCAGTGCATTTTATGGAGGACAGTTTCCTGATCCTGGGAAAGTAGCCTACAATGCCGGCTGTTCTGACTCGCAGACTGTAAGTATGTTTTCATATTTAAAGGATTTGCCACTGATGATTCAAACGCGAGTTTTGAGCAGTGAAGAGTAGTGCTTGTTGTTTGTCATTTCTCCGATCACAAATGCAGACATGGTTTTATGTTTACTCGGCGCGATGCAACGCAACGCATGAAAAGACAGTATAAATCATTATAATCCATAATTATGTCCCCACTGGATGCAACAAATGCCTTGTTTATAATGGGGTTTTAATGTTTTTGTCTCGTCGCTCCGGCCGGGACACGGCATCACAGTATGGTAAGGGGCGTAACATTTCCGTCACACGCTTGAGGTATTCGGCCAATCACAACGCACTGGATAGCTGGCCAATCAGAGCATACCTCGCTTTTCAGACCGATGAGTATTGTAAAAATCGACACGTTTCAGAAAGGCGGGGCATAGAGGAGAAACAATAATGTACAGTATGTGGAAAATAATGTGTTTTTTTAACCTTAAACCGCATAAACACATTTCATTAAACCAAATACACAAAACAATGTTCTTTTTAGCAACATCATATGACCCCTTTAAACTGTGCAGGAACCGGTGAGCCATCGGAAATCATGTTGTTTTACATAAACTTCTAAAATTACAATGCAGTAACAAGTGTGTGAAGTAGCTAAATGAGTTTATGAATGAATAAGTGCAAATAAAATAGCAGTGTTGCAGTTGCCTTTTTCCATGAATTTCCTGAAAATGAATCAATTTCCATATTTCTAAACTGCGTAGTTTTAATTTAGATATTTAAATATTTATTTATCCGATCACGAAAGGTCCCCAAGCTAGGACTCGAACTCACGTTGCTCGAAGCACAACCGCAATACATCTCGAAGCACTGCCTATACATGGATATCGGGCTCCGACTGTTAGAAGAGATTTAAAATAAAAAAATATATATTATTTTAGTTAAACACGGCATATTTGTTCAGTGATAACTACGAAAAAAGATATGCTGTAAAACCATAAACATAACGTTCTTATCAAATATAGGCTAACTGTACGAAGTTCTGGTTCAAACTCCGCCTACTTCCGGTTTTATCCGAATACAGATACAGATAAGAATCATTTTGTGATTGTTACAGATACAAATACTGGCTTCGCTGCACACCCCTAATGGAAGCTATTTGACTATTTCACATTTTTCTTTAGTTTAGAATGACTATAACCTACGGTTAAGTGCAGTGTGAAAAGCCCTTACAGATTACAACGCAACACAAATGACAAAATACAGCAAAATTAAGTTGTGATCAAATGTTGTTGCATTTGCTTATTTTAATTAAGTAAATTGTCAACAGTATATACTGTACCTGTCATAGTTGGGAAACAATATTTGTTCTTTTTTTATCTTTATCTTGATCTCTTTTTCTCTCTCATTCCTTTTCCCTGAATAGAATGTGTGAAGATTGATGAGTTCATTTAGAAATCTGATCCTGTATTTCCATGTCACTATACCAAGAAATACAGAGTAAGGGAGGGAGAGGGCATTGGAAAAATAAAACAGAGTGAAGGTGAGAAGAGAAAGGGATAGCCTAGAAAAAAAAAAAGGGGGACTCACCCATGTGTGAAAGACATAATAGAAAATGTCAAAAGATGTGAGGAATGACGCTTCTGAACAGGCTGTAAAAGCCCCTGTGCCTTCAGACTGTCCATGCAGATTTGTCACGGTGTCTGTCCCTGCCTTTTCTCTATATTTTTTTTCCAAGCATGTGACCTCCTTCTAATCTGCTCAAATTTCAATTTAGAAGGATTAACTATGTGTAACAGTTGGTATGTTCAGCTTGTGTCAATATTGCCCATGATAAAATATTTGAAATGTTAGAATGATCAGACACAGGCAGAGACTTTGACCAAAGCAGTCTCTTATGTGACATAATTTTCAAATTCTCATTTCAAGGCTTTTTAAAGGGATCATATGATGTTGCTAAAAAGAACATTATTTTGTGTATTTGGTGTAATGAAATGTGTTTATGCGGTTTAAGGTTTAAAAAACACATTATTTTCCACATACTGTACATTATTGTTTCTCCTCTATGCCCCGCCTTTCTGAAACGCGTAGATTTTTACAAAGCTCATTGGTCTGAAAAGCGAGGTGTGCTCTGATTGGCCAGCTATCCAGTGCATTGTGATTGGCCGAATACCTCAAGCATGTGACGGAAATGTTACGCCCCTTACCATATTGTGATGCCTTGTCCCGGCCGGAGCGACGAAACAAAAACATTAAAACCCATTATGAAAAAAGAAAGGAAAAATTGAAATCGCACCATATGACCCCTTTAAGTCAAAAGACAGGTGTTATAAAAGAGTTGCCAAACCATTAAACAGCTTTACAGCAACAGGAATTCCCTTTCATGTCAACATGAAATGGCACTCATAATTTGACTGAATTTTGGACCAGACAGAGCACAGGCTTGCAGTCAGTTGTGGAGGATAACACCTCTGGATAACAATATATATATTCATTTATTTATTTATACCACAGTTCGTTCTGGTTATCAAATCTGATTGGTTGAGAACCGTGAGATATTGTACTGGTATAGCCACAGAAATGCCCTTTCACCCTTTGTATCACTCTGCTTCCAGTATTTCTCACATCGAGTGTCATGGCGGACACCCAAATCCACTAAAATAAAAAAAATAACACTGTTTTTGTGTCACGGAATGTAGTTTTAAGAGTTTTTTAGGCGAGAATGTACTTGTTTAGACTTCAAATATACAGTTTGTTAATAAAGATAACGTCTATTTGAAAATTTGCTGAGACATTTTCAGAGACATGAGCTCCAGGGCGTCAGCGCTCATGAACCTGCCGAGAGCAGCCTCACCTCTGCCAGATCTTCTGGAATTTGCCGCTGGCTTTGATGTCTCTATAGTGGTTAAACATGAGATATAATTTGTTTTGGGTAAATCTGACGGGCAGTCTTTGGTCTCATTAATCTATTATTTGTTCCAGAGCAAATAGTTTCGGCTGAAGGCAAAATCTCATCACGTTATATTTTATGTATATTAGAGCATGGCTTTTATGATGGCTGTTGTTATTGTTTATTATTCAATAAATAATATCTTATATTTATATACATAGTAGTAATTAGTATTGGGAAACAGTGTGTGTGTTCGTGATGGTGATTTTTGTGACATTGCACCGCCAATAGATGGCGACAAGTGACTGTTTTACAAGTCAGCATTTAAGGCTTTTATATTGAAAGAGACTAAAATGGAAGTTATTTTTACTTTTAATAACAGCTTGTAAGATGCAGTTAACAAATGCACTGAGCAGCGCTGTCATCGGAAATCAACCTTAACAGATGAAAGACAGTACGACAAAGATAATGCTTTCCTCAGCAGACATTGAAACTAATGTTTTATTGTGAAGATGAGATTGAGTTTAAGAATGAATGCTGCATCAGATGCAGGTAATCACACTAGGTAATCACACTGGTGGAAGGAAGTAGTTCTGCACAAAAGGGTTTTTAAAGACACTCCATTGTTGTTTTTCGAATATATTTACACTCGTGCCGTCGAACTGTTGTATAAATGCAATATCCCTCTCGTACTCGAGCGATACCGGCTCTATATCAGCGGCTGTGATTGCCTGCGGCCTCATGCCTCTGGCCTAATCACAGCCATGCTGATATAGAGCCGGTATCGTTTTCGTACTCGAGAGATATTGCCCATGTATATACACACACAGACACACACACACATACACACCACACTTGTGGTGGCAGAAGAGATTCCCCAATCACTTTTTAAAGTGCATTGTGGAGTTGCTAATTGTCTTCATTATTCTGTGTTCTCATTGGTTGGTTGGCATGTGATCGATTTCATGCCCTAGAAAAGTTCTACCAAAATTGCTCACCCAAGCAGAAAAACCATGTACTGTTGCCAGAACTGTATATTTACTATATCAGCGGCTGTGATTGCCTGCGGCCTCATGCCTCTGGCCTAATCACAGCCATGCTGATATAGAGCCGGTATCGTTTTCGTACTCAAGAGATATTGCCCATGTATATACACACACAGACACACACACACATACACACCACACTTGTGGTGGCAGAAGAGATTCCCGAATCACTTTTTAAAGTGCATTGTGGAGTTGCTAATTGTCTTCATTATTCTGTGTTCTCATTGGTTGGTTGGCATGTGATCGATTTCATGCCCTAGAAAAGTTCTACCAAAATTGCTCACCCAAGCAGAAAAACCATGTACTGTTGCCAGAACTGTATATTTAAAATTTTTCTCAAAGCAAACAATTTGCGAAAATCCATGGAAAACATTCCTCTATATTTCTGACATATAACAAGTGCACATTATCTGGGAACATTAATCTGGGTTAATTAATTAATCTGGGTATCAATGTAACCCTTATGTTAGGTACATTATATATCATAACACGACAATGTTATAACAATGTTATATATGTTACATTCCAGATGATACATGCATATAACAGTGGCAAACAGGGTAACAATTTTATTAAAAGTTACTTAGTTTCATTAAAGGAATGACTGCAGAGATCAAAAACTGATCCTACAGTGTAAGCCAAGTTCTGCTTAAGGGCTCATTGTGCGAGATGCAGACACAGCAAACACGGTCATGTATGGAAGCTAATAGGATAAGTGGGGGCTTTGCAAATGTGGCAAGAGAAGTGTGAACACAGTGTTAAATATGCAAATGAAACTGGAGGTCTCATATCTGGTCATATCTGTTCACTTCATTGCATCAGCCACCAAACAAGTGTGGTGCCTTTAAAACGTATTTACACCCATGCTCACTTGCACACTACATGTGCATCTAAGCAATAAAATACAGACAAAAAAACACAAGTCTTTAGCCATACACAATGAGCAACCACAAGGGGGCCAGCTGGTTAAGGAGTTTTACAGTTGAGACTTCTGACTGCAAATCAGTCTGTCATTGTACATAAAAAAAACAAAAAAACATCCTGAACCTACAGTATAACAGCATATGGAACAGGACAAGCACTGCTGAGTATGACATTTGAGGGCAAATGAAATCTGCAAACTGCATACTGTATAAATACATCAAGGTCATGTATGATTCTTAGACTTTCTTATTTTTAATTATTATTATTGCAGAACAGTATATGATCAGATATGTGAATTTACTGAGATAGCACACAATGTTTGTTCATACAACTACGAATAAAACTAATTTGAACTTTATTCAGCATTTTAATTTGAAACAACACAAGTAATATGCTACTCTTTTTTGCTTAAGCACGTTTCGCATTACACTTATGCTGTACAATGTTTTTGATTGTAACTTACTACATGAAGATGAGTTTTATCAGCACTGCATAGCTATTATTTGAATATCCTTTCACTAAAAGCCAGCCTTACACTGTAGTGTAAACAAAAATACAAGGCCGCTAATATTCTTGAAACGCGTGGGTTTATGCAATGCCTCAGAGAAATGCAAATGACAGCAGCTTCAGGGAAACTGGGTTTTATTAGAGCTGAGGAAATAATGATGACTGGGATCCAAGAACTCTCATAATTTGTGTCAAGTTTCAAATTTTTTCCTGATCCATTGCTCCTAATGGAAATCTAATAAATGTCAAATCTTCAACTACCTTTTGGAAACTGTCACGATTCGCTGTGGGAGGAACGAGTGAGAAACATGGAGTACAAGCAAAAGTCTTTAATCCAGGAATCACAGGGGATAATCCACAACAGGAACACAGGAAACACACAACAAGTAGACCCGACAGAGGAGAAATGCACAGACAAGAACTTATAAACACAGGACAATTACCAAACACAGGTGCACAGAATGACTAATTAACTAAACAAGGACAGGAACATGACCAAATAAGGGAACACAGGAACAGAAACAGGGGCAAAACATAACAAAACAAGTCCATGATCCTAACAGAAACAGAGTGTTTCAATCCCCCAAAACAGCTCACTTTAGTTATTAGTAACTTTAGTTATTTGAATGAAGCACTAAAACAGCACAATTTCGGGGTGCCTGAAAAACCCAGAAGTGCCACTTGTTTAGAAACAAACAAAAAATATCTCACAGCACTGTACAGAAGCTGATTGATATGTGGACATAAAGACTGACAGACATTCAGACATACATTAAGATGTACAGCAATGTGAATACAGTTATGAAATCAACTAAGCTTATTTAATTGATTCATTAGTTGATTAATTAATAAATAAGCATGGTAGCAAAACAACATACAATGAGGCAAATGACAAAATTCATTCAAAACTCAATCAGACATACATTAAGATGTACAGCAATGTGAATACAGTTATGAAATCAACTAAGCTTATTTAATTGATTCGTTAATAAATAAGCATGGTAGCAAAACAACATACAATGAGGCAAATGACAAAATTCATTCAAAACTCAATTCATTAAGATTTGTGAACACATACATTACATTAATCAATTGCTTGTCTTCTATCTTGTCACAAAATTCCTATATTTGACCATTTCACATGATCAAAATAGCACAATGGCAGTGAGATGGTATTTCATGCAGAAGAGCAGATTAGTGATCAAAACAATATCCAATCTTTGAAGCTGCTTGTTAGTCATACTGTGGCCCATCCAGGGGGGTATGTTTCCATGCTGTGCATAAACAAATAAGGTACGAAATTGATGGGGGCTGCATAGAGAGCCTAATGAAATGGTGAATTGCTCTGCCTCCTTTGAAGAACGGCAAGAAGCCCTTAAGGAACACAAAGAGAAATGTGATTTCTCTCCTCCTTTTGCTCCCATTCCTATATTTGACCATTTCACATGATCAAAATAGCACAATGGCAGTGAGATGGTATTTCATGCAGAAGAGCAGATTAGTGATCAAAACAATATCCAATCTTTGAAGCTGCTTGTTAGTCATACTGTGGCCCATCCAGGGGGGTATGTTTCCATGCTGTGCATAAACAAATAAGGAACGAAATTGATGGGGGCTGCATAGAGAGCCTAATGAAATGGTGAATTGCTCTGCCTCCTTTGAAGAACGGCAAGAAGCCCTTAAGGAACACAAAGAGAAATGTGATTTCTCTCCTCCTTTTGCTCTTTCTTTTCTTTTCTCTTTGTTCTTTCGTCCCTCCCTTCTCTGTCCCCCCACTCTCACACTTTCTATCACTCATGTTCTGTCTCTCTCACATACACACACATATATACATTCCCCCTCCCTATTTTTCTAATTTTCCTGAGGACAGAGCAGCTTGGCACATGACATTGATTTCCATCAGCGTTTGGAAATAACCTCGCTGTTGCCCAGGCAACACACATTTACCTTTTCTGTCTTTTTTGCATATTGGTGCGAGTTTTTCCATCAGTGAGGGATACGAAATGTGGAACGGTGATGACAAATGTGCTCAGGTGGGCCAGCGAGCAGTAATGCATGTGTATATGTGTGTAAGTAATAAATGGTGATGCCCAGCATGAGCAGGGCGATGCAGCGGGACTGGGGGAGGGGTAAAGAGAGTGCTTGGGTGTTGATATGAATATTCTTCTGTGATCAAAGAGCAGGCTAGAGGACCACTCTCATTCTCCCATTAACACATTTCAAATGCTGAAAACTATTTCTGGAAGTGTTCCAAGTAATTGTGGACATCAATGTACAATCTGTACTTCACATTTTGGGGAACTTTTTTTTCAATATATACCAAAGCATATCTTTGTACTCCACTACATCAGCAGTGTTGTTTTATTATTATTTATATACTATAATTTAATAATATTTTGAATTAGCTTTCATATTTCCACTTTTCATTTGTTATGTGATTTTGTAATTTTTATTTATTTACCTTTTGTGTAAATATTTTTATTTAGCTTTAGTTTAATTATATTTTAGTTTTAGTTTGAGTATTTTTTATACTTAAACTTGTTAAGTTAGCATTTCTAATTTTCATTTTTCTAGTTTTAAATCTAATATTTATATTTATTTATTTAAACTTTATTTCAATTAATGATTTTTTTTTCATAATTTTAGTTTTAGTTAACAATAATAATACGCATTTCAGAAAAATTAGCTGAAGAATCATGACTTGTTCGATTACAGCAGTTAACAACTCACTGCCTCAATAATTTATTCGGAGCAAGACTTAAATTTAGAGACTTAAATATCACTGAATTGGTCTCCACTCAAAGTGAGTTTGGGTGTGCAGACTTCTAATAATTCATAATAATGTCACACGGAGATGTAACCTATTTTAGCTCAATCCTGACTGTATGTGTGAAGAACTACCCTTTACGTGTTTTACATTCAAATACTTTGTACATTTACTGAACTAGAAATGTAAATTCACAGCATGTTCTTAGGACAATGTGGCATGATATTGGTGACTGTCCTACAGGACATGACTATAATCCTCACATTTATTGTGCCTGTGTTGTTCAGATGTTGGGCTGCCTGGAGTGGTTAACAGTTTGGCTTCTAGAACTCTGATCGTAATTGCTATATTATGAACCTTAAGTCCCTCCTTTCTAGAAGCCATTATAGTGAGAGTCCAGAGGGGGTGCCTGCAAGTAAAAGTACAGGTGAGATGTTGATAAATGAATTCACAGCATGTTCTTAGGACAATGTGGCATGATATTGGTGACTGTCCTACAGGACATGACTATAATCCTCACATTTATTGTGCCCGTGTTGTTCAGATGTTGGGCTGCCTGGAGTGGTTAACAGTTTGGCTTCTAGAACTCTGATCGTAATTGCTATATTATGAACCTTAAGTCCCTCCTTTCTAGAAGCCATTATAGTGAGAGTCCAGAGGGGGTGCCTGCAAGTATAAGTACAGGTGAGATGTTGATAAATGAGTGTGTGTGTGTGTGTGTTTAGGGTTTAAGTATGAGCATGCATAAATTTCTTAAACAATTTTGCATCTTCAAGGACAGTGGCATAAGAGCACCCCACCTGTAGCCCACCTACACAGCCAGTAGGAAAATCAATTTCTTATTGCCTGATTGTAGTTTCAGGTTTCACTTGGAGAGTCTTTAAAACATTCAATATCTGCATTTCACTCAGTCACATTTCCACATACACACAAATTAGAATGAATAGTAAAGATTGGAGACTAGGCTCCTTATTCTCAGAAATAAAGATTGGCATTGCCAATGTGTTGGCAGAAAGCAATTTTCACCTGAACTGGGTTCGGTCTCCAATTTCCCCACACCATAAGTGTGCTGCCAGGTCCCTTCTCACTCAGACACTGTATGAGCATGCCGCATGAATGCAAAACATAGATTCAGCAGGTCCTTCGATGGGGGATTTGAAAAGTTTATGGATGTATTACAGTGTGTTTGGGGATTGAGAGTCCAAATCAGGTTTCACTGGAACTCAAAATCACCCCACCTGACTATTCAGTGTAGAGTCCATTTTAATTTGAAGATAGAGGGCTCAAAAAACCCTTATAGGGCTCCAGCTGGGTCTACATAAACAAATTTGTTATTACCAAATTCATGAGGAGGGAAGAAGAACTTAACTTAGATGTGGATTGTTCCTGGAGGGCAGCATTATTATTTTTCAGCCACTGCAAATGTATTCCCAGCAATAAGGTATTTGAGAAAGTGCTAATTTACATAGCCACCATAGGAGAGTAAATCTGATCATATAAATGTAAATAAGGAAAGATTCACGTGTGTTTTCACATAAAAATAAGTTAAAAACTAGGTATGCGAGGGCATGTGTGTGGGTGAGACAGACATAGTAAGTGGTGAAAGAAAGTGTGTGAGATACATGAAGGGCTGGAGGGCACTATAACTGTGAATGTGACAGCTGACTTAATTATCATTTTCCCGCAGTCTCATAGAGCAGAACAAGACACTACACCTACCCTAACACGGGGGGCAGCAGGGATTTAAAGGATTAGTTCACTTCCAGAATAAAAAAAAATCCTCATAATTTATTCACCCCCCCATGTCATTCAAGATATCAATGCCTTACTTTCTTCAGTTGAAAATAAATTAAGGTTTTTGAGGAAAACATTCTAGGGCAGCGTTTACCAAAAGCTTCATAAGCCTAAGAAGTTCGTAAAAACGATCGTACGACTGATCTTATTACGGTCTGTTTCCCAAAATCATCATAACTTAAGTAGCACTTGAAAATCATAGTATATCTACGAGTGCTCTGGAGTAATCGTAAAGCCTTAAGTGCATCATAAGAAGACAGATTTATGCGGTCACCTGCAGGACAATCGGCAGATTACACCTTTAACTTTATTCAAGTGCAATGTGATTATAATATAAGGATTTGATTGTACACTATTACTATTTTTTATTATTATTTTATAAATTAAATGATTAAAAAGGGCAGAAACAATTGAAATACACACCTAAATTAAATCACTGAACAAAATAAATAAAAGTAGTAATGTAGGAAATATGCTTCAAAGACTGGGAAAAAAAAAATCTGTCAATGGCTTGCTGACGTGCCCCAGCCGTATTGGACCCGGAAATAACGTCTCTCTCTACATATGTATAAAGTATATTATTATATAAAGTATAATATTATATCTCCACGTACCGGGAGTAAATGAGTATATCGTCGATGTAGACAATCACAGAGCGGTGGAGGAACTCCCGGAACACCTCGTTCATGAATCACTGGAAGACAGACGGAGCGTTGGCTAGCCCATACGGCATTACCAGGTAATCATAGTGGCCAGATGGTGTAATGAATGCCGTCTTCCACTAGTCGCCCTCCCGGATTCGAATGAGGTGGTAACTGAGTGGCTGCCTGCTTACTGAAGACATCCTGGAACGCCAAGTAATTAGATGGGACCGTGACCTTCTCCCGAGGTTTGGGGCTTTCGATGAGGGTAGATGCAACTTGAGCGGAGTGAGATCCTGGGAGCGGAGTGGGTAATGACGTGAGACAGTTGCGGTGACAGTACTCGCTCCAGCGAGTCACCTCACATGAGTCCCATCTGATCTCTGGAGAATGGAGAACTAGCCAGGGGCGTCCCAGGATGATATCCACGGTGGGTCCCTCCAGTACCAGAAACGTGATTTCCTCCTTGTGGAGAGTGCCAATCTTGAGCCATAGTGTCGGTGCTCTATATTTCACCCACCCCCGTCCTAGCAGTTTCCCTGGATGGTCTCGACTCGGAGCTCCTGGGCATGACGTTTCCAGGGCAGATGGAGACGATTCAATAGGTCCTGGGATATGAAATTGCCCGAGGAGAGGAGTGGAATGGGTTAGGTTAAGGCAGGTGAGTGTCAACAGAGTGAATGATTCCAGGGTTCTTATCTGAGTTCTGAGGGTGAGTGTCTGATGCCAGTTTCGTGGGAGATCGTGGAACAGCTTCCAAGGAGTCGTTGGAGGATTGCGGGAGAACCAGAAGGTAAGTCTTTAGAGGAGAAAATCGTATAGAGAGTCCAGGGCAATCCATAGGAGTGAACGGTAGACCAGACAGTGAGTGACTGTGATGTGTGTGTATTTGTTGTGTGGCTTGATTGGTGACAGCAGGTGCGGGTGATCAGAACTCAGGTGACTGTGATCGGGTGATTATCCGGGCTGGTGACTGCAGTGACTGTGATGAATCCCTGACAGTGACATTTCAGCACTTGACAAACGGATAGTGACTCCTAAGTATCACTTAAAGTACGGCTACGTGCGATTGTGTTAAGTGTATTTTTGGGAAACGCACATAAATTACGAACGATCGTAAATTTACTTGTAGAAAATGCTCTTAAGTGCTAAGATCAATCATTATCGAGAAACGCAGCCCAGGACTTTTCTCCATATAGTGGACTTCAATGGGAGCCAATGGGTTGAAGGTTCAATTTGCAGTTTCAGTGCAGCTTCAAAGGGCTCTCTACATGATCCCAGCTCAGGAATAATGGTCTAGCGAAATGATCGGTCATTTTCTAAAATAAAAAATAAAAATGTATATACTTTTTAACCACAAATCCTCGGGTGATAATTATCAGTACATTTCTATTCTGGAAGTGAACTAATCCTTTAATAACATGCTTGTCCATATGGTAAATTGGCATTATGGCTTTAAAGGGACTACCCTATTTTTAGGGGTGTGTGATATAACTATTTTTGATCGTGGACGATTAAAATGTCTCCACGATCTGCTTTTGAAGAAATATTGTAAAACCATCACTTCAACCACAAAAGACTGCATTGTTGTAGTAAATCAGCTCAACAGGGAAATATTTATGACTAATTATAACTGGTTATGATTAATAATAAATATTTAGATTTTATCTTCGAATTAACTGTAGCAGAATCAATATTACAATTATTTGATCTGTCCGTCCACCGAGCAGACAATATAACCATTCATCAATTCAAGAAAAGATTATTTTCCTGGCCAAGGTAGAATAACTGTCCTTCTTTATGCAGTGCTAGCAGTAATTTAGCATATTGTAGCAAGGGTTCAAAACATTAATTGACTTCGAATTGTGAGCAGCAAACAGAGGCAATCAGTCGTGAATATAAGGGATTTAATAAATGAAACTATATTTAACATATAACTAACTAAGCAAAACACATACAGAATGAAACAAAGTAAGGAAAAGAGAGAGGAAAGTAAAAGGATGGCAGTATTTCACATCAATTTTAAACACAACCTTCGAGAATCATCAGAGAATCAAAAATCACCTTAAAAGGGGCTGAAACTTAAACACGCATCTAAATAATTGTAAACGGTTACTTGCATTGGCTTCGATTGCTGAACAAGAGTCCTGATGCGGTAGACAACGGAGGTCTTTGATGAGTTTGTTAGGAGTGAGCTGGAAGTTTACTTCTAGTTCTTCTGAAGATAGGAAAAGTCCACAGCGACTCGAAGTTTCTTGAAGATAAAAACTGCCGGTTATTGATACCAAGAAACAAACATTTAGAATGGATTAAACCAAAGATACATCCATACACCTGAATATCAGTGTTTAGGGCTTTAACTAATACAAATAACGAGTGGTAACTCAGCTAACCTAATAGGGAAACGTACAAACAACAAATGCAATATACCAGATATATTTGTAGAGTATAATAGAGTAAAAAGGTCTTTACATGTGTGTGTTTGTGTGTGTGTGTGTGTTAGTTTGCTTGGTCAGCCAGGCCCATCGGTGCCTGGCATCGGGGTCATTTACATCTCTTTGGAAAGTGTTTGAAATCAGATGGGGAGATGATAGTGGGGGACTGGTTAGAATCTCCTTGATAGCGAGGACCCATTTGGCAATTTAGACCCCATATAAACGTAAAGTCTGTGACCAGGACTGTAATTTATATGCAAATGTCAAAGGCTAAAATGGTCTCTTAAGCCATAAAACCCCAAAGATCATGCATGATTCTATGCAGATGCTACATTGTAAATAATCTTCCTGACTTGTCTCAATTCCTCAGCATATCCAATAGCTCAGAAAAATTAGATGGTGTAACAGAAACTATTGACTCTCTCTTTTCTAGCACTTTAGAGACGGTTGCTCCTTTACACCTTAAGAAGATTAAGGAAAACAGTCCGACACTATGGTATAATGAGCACACTTGCACCTTAAAGAGAGCAGCCTGGAGAATGGAGCACAGCTTGAAGAAAACTAAATTAGAGGTATTTTGTATTGCATGGCAGGAAAGTACTTCTACTTATAGAAAAGCTCTAAAAACTGCTAGATCTGTTTACTTTTTGTCTCTCTTAGAAGAAAATAAACACAACCCCAGACATTTATTCAATACAGTGGCTAAATTAACGAAAAATAAAGCATCAACAGACGCAGACATTCCCCAACAGCACAGCAGTAATGACTATGAACTTCTTTACTTCCAAGATCGATACTATTAGAGATGAAATTCTAACCATGTAGCCGTCAGCCAGAGTATCGCATCAGATGCACTATAGTTCCACCCATTCTCTGCTATAGGACAGGAAGAATTGTATAAAATTGTCAAATCATCAAACATGTATGTTAGACCCTATTCCATCTAAGCTACTAAAAGAAGTGCTTCCAGAACTGATAGATCCTCTTCTGAATATTATTAATTCATCGATGTCATTAGGATATGTCCCCAAAACCTTCAAATTGGCTGTCAAATTAAACCTCTCATTAAAAAAACACAACTTGATCCTAGAGATTTAGTTAATTACAGACTGATCTCAAATCTCCCTTTTCTGTCATAAAATACTAGAAAATGCAGTATCCTCTCAGCTATGTTCCTTCCTAGAGAGAAATGGTATCTGTGAGGATTTCCAGTCAGGATTTAGACCATATCACAGTACTGAGACTGCTCTCATCAGAGTTACAAATTACAAGCTCTTATCATCCGATTGTGGTTGTATTTCTCTATTAGTGCTACTGAATCTTAGCGCTGCGTTTGACACTATCTACCACAACATTCTTTTGAGTAGACTAGAAAATTATGTTGGCATTAGTGGAATTGCATTGTCATGGTTCAAATCTTACTTATCTGACCATCATCAGTTTGTAGCAGTGAATGACAAGATATCATACTGATCAGTACAGTATGGAGTACCACAAGGCTCAGTACTAGGACCGCTTTTCACACTTTACATGTTACCCTTGGGAGATATCATCAAGAAACATGGTGTTAGCTTTCACTGTTATGCTGATGATACTAAGCTCTAGATTTCTTTGCGGCCGAAGAAACATACCAATTCGCAATACTAATGGAATGCAGTTGATATAAAAAACTAGAAGACTAGTAATTTCCTACTGCTAAATTCTGAAAAAAACTGAGGTTTTAATTATTGGATCAAAAACCTCTGCATGTAATAACCTAAAACACTGTCTAACAATTTATGGCTGCTCTGTTAATTCTTCATCATCAGTTAGGAACCTAGGTGTGCTATTTGATAGTAATCTTTCCTTTGAAAACCATGTTTCTAGCATTTGTAAAACCGCATTTTTCCATCTTAAAAATATATCTAAATTACAATCTATGCTCTCAATGTCAAATGCAGAAACGTTAATTCATGCATTCATGAACTCAAGATTAGATTATTGTAATGCTTTATTGGGTGGTTGCACTGCATACTTAATAAACAAACTCCAGCTGGTCCAAAATGCGGCAGCTAGAGGTCTTTCTAGAACAAGGAAGTACAACCATGTTAGCCCGGTTCTGTCAACTCTGCACTGGCTCCCTATTGAACACTGAATACATTTTAAACTCTTGCTAATTACTTATAAAGCCCTGAATAGTTTAGCTCCTCAATACTTGAGCAAGCTCATATTGCATTATTGCCCTAATTTGTCCACTGCGATCTCAAAACTCTGGCCATTTGATAATACCTAGAATATCAAAATCAATTGCGGGCGGCAGATCCTTTTCCTATTTAGCGCACAAACTCTGGAACAATCTACCTAGCATACACATAATACACTATTGCATTTCTATAATTCAAATCCATTAAAGGATTGTTAGGCTGCATTAATTAGGTCAACCGGAACTGGGAACACTTCCCATAACACCCGATGTACTCACTACATCACAAGAAAAATGGCATCTACACTAATATTAGTCTCTTTCATTCTTTTCAGAGGTCCCCGAAGCCATGCGGATCCAGTCTGTATCCAGATCAGATGGTCACCGTAGTCACCCAGATCCAGTCAATATCCAGACCAGATGGTGGATCAGCACATAGAGACGACCTCTACATTCCTGAATGTCAGCGGAGACCATGTCAACTAGATGCACCCAAAGACAGATTCCGCCTCGATGACCATTGGCACAAGACCACGAGAGCCAAGCAAGTCCTCTGCACAATCTGACCTGTGTGTCAGCCTGGAATTAAACCACACCATACTGGTTTTGTCTGGCCAGAGGAGAACTGGCCCCCCGACTGAGCCTGGTTTCTCCCAAGGTTTTTTCGCCATTTCTGTCACCGATGAAGTTTTGGTTCCATGCCACTGATGCCTGATAGCTGAAGAGAAGCTGAACTGGATGATGACATCACTGAATCAACAATGAACTGACTTTAGCTGGAAAAATTACTCTTTGTCATTGTCTTCTTGCATTATTGACTAACTGTTTTCCTGTTTGACACTGTAAAGCTGCTTTGACACAATCAGTATTGTATAAAGCGCTATACATATAAAGGTTGGCTTGACTGTAGATGCTCTCAGCTGGTATATTACTGACAAAAACAGACAACCTCGTCTGAAAATGTTCTACTTTTTTAGAACAGGTTTGCAAAGAAAAACATCATTAAAAAATCTGAAACTACTTTTAAAATTTTAGTTTTACTATATACAATTCTTTACAGGTGATTAAAAAACAATTGTGTTACTGACATGAGGAGATTATATTTAGGAATGAATGCTCATTCAGTCAGACAGATACTGCAGTCAGACATATATGGGGGATTAGAATGGAGGACTAGATATATAGATAGATAGATACAACAACATACATTTCTCTTTATCCCTGTGCTTACATCAGCTACAAGACTGGCAAACATTAATTCAAGCAAATCACTCCCCTCCAAAGAGGACCGGCATGATATTTCTCTCTGCTGTTGAATCTAATTGAATTTGCAGCTGTCTTTTAATCAAAATGAGGCTAATTTGCATATGGGTAGGGTAACAGCCACACTTTGCTTTGTGAAAAAAGACTTGGCATAATGCCAGTCATAGAATAGGGTCTTGGTGTGAGAATACCGTGTGTACATATGTGTGCATGTGAGTATTAATTTGAACAGGGTGGGTGTGTAGAGGTAAAAGGTGACAGGCAGATGAGTTAGGATGGAAATCAAAATTACGCAAGCAAACAAACTGGTGCCAGCAATTTATTTAATCTAACAAACAATGTAGGCATTTGCAAAACTGGCTCAAAGGTATTGCAAACAGAGCAATGCGGAAGCTGTCTCAACATAAAACTCAAAATCCCCGAATTGCATCAGGTTAATTAATAAAATTATCAAGTATAACAAAACATGCACATTTAACATTTCATAATCATTAATATACAGCAATTCATCATCAGTAATTACCTTGGTTTTCTTGGTCTGAAAAGATGTGCTAGCGTTGCGGTGATTAGCTGATCTTTAAAAGGATGACAGGCTTTTGTTTTGGAGCTTGTTGACTTTCATAGATGAGGATCAGAGGGAAAGGAGAGAAGATGACGACTTCTTATAGGGAGACTAAGGACTTGAGTTAGATGACTGTCTGCCACCAGTGTACACTCACACATGCACACACACAAAAAAAAAGACTAGCAAGCTATCTAGCTACCTAGCTACCTAGCAACTTTTGTGACTACTAAAAGTCACAAAACACTTTTAAGTTTATTTATTACTTTGTGTATTGAGGATGGATCCAAAAGCTCTCTTCTGTGGGCATAATTTACAAAATATATGTTGATCTGTTTTAAATATATTAACATGGAGCATCGAAACAGTGGTTGTGATGCAATTTGCAAGAACATTGAGAATTAGACAATATTTATTGACTTAATCTTTAAGCTCTCACACAGGTGTGCTAATGGGACTTAAATCTAAAAGGTCATAGTTTCTATTGATTAGCTGAACTTGAATTATCTGAACATTATATAGTGAAATTGTTATGATTGGTAACTAAGGTGTGCAGAGCATATCTAGACACTTTTTTTTTTTTTGCCTTTGGAAAAAAAGTGTTTAAATGAATATGAATAGTTTGAATAGTTTAATGATGAATAGTTTAAAACTAAAAATATTTATCAAGAAAGTAAATCTTTAATGGTTTAATATGTTAATTTTTAAGTTAGAGTGCAACATTATGATTTTTGAACTTTATGTAATTTTGAACGAGTCAACATGCTATTAATATGAGGTAGTGTTTGTTTGTTTTTGTTTTTACCTTGAAATGCATCATGCACTGTGGCTACTGGATTGCATTAATTAGTTGTTTGTTACTGTAATAAATTTTTGTTGTTGCTGCTTTTTAATATTATTTCAATTGAATAATTGAGTTTATTTAAATGTTCTTATCAGATGTTTCAGAGTATACCAAATCTAAAAACCAAAGATGCAAATATTTGTTAATGGCTTTTTTTTGCTGTGTTGTTTTTCTTTGCATGTATTCTATTCTTCACTGCTTATTTCCCACTTCAGTGATTTACCACTATTATGTTGTCAGAAAACTGAAAACAAATGCTCATTTCATGATAATAACCAAAGTGTCATGATCACTAGCTGGAGTGCCCATGAGCTCCGCTAGAGGGCACCCCATCCTGTACCCTTTTACCACTCCATTTCCCATAATCATCTGCCTGGACACATCATCAATTGCAATCACCTGTCTTTCTTCAGATCTCATCATGAGTTCACAGCTGTCTCACATTAAAGTAGCACACACACCCTCTGACTTTGCTGGTGATTGAATGTTTAGCCTCCCGTTGTCTTGCCTTTTGTGTTTCCTGGTTATTGTGTTTGATCCTTGGACTGTTATCTTGTTTTTTTATTTATTGTTGCCGGCCCTGACCATCACCTGTCTTGTGTATTACTCTTTTGCTTGTGCCTTGGATGTTATTGTTTGCTGGTGTTTCACCCTGCCTATTGTTACTACTAGTGATGCAAAGTCCGATTCATTTCCGCGAACCGGTACTTTTCGGACAGATCGGCTCATTGAACCGGTTCAAAAAGCCGATTCATCGGTTCCTGACCTCATCAAGCAATAACGTCTCTACACATTTATTTTCTAACAACTCAGTGCCATGTTGTATCAATTAAAAATTAAAATATGTAATTTGTGTCAACGCATATTGAAACATTCAAAAATAAAGTTATTTGTGTGAAAGCATATTGCTGATTATTGCCATATAATTCACTTAAGTTAATGGTGTTTGTGGTCACAGTTTCATTCGCGGATTCTCATGATGACCAATATTGACTAGCCTACAACTTGGATAAGATTCCTAAAAGATTCGCACCTACAGCACACATTACAGACATTGATGCACAAATGCGGATATGTTCTACATGTCTACAGTATAAAGAATGTATAAACCAGTCTTATAAACTCCTTGATTTCGCTTAAGCAACTTTAAATATAATATGCATGCACAATAAACTATTGTAAAATTTATTTACATCACTCGACAGAAAGGTTTTTGCAGGTTTTAATAAAATGTAAATTAATAACAGTCATAATAAACAAGCATATTTCCAGTATGCGCCTCAGGCTTGCACAGTATCATCAACTCACTCATCAGAATCTTCTGTAATCCTCGGCAAACTTCGCCACGGCTCAGTCGGTTCTTGCGGAGTCCTCGGTAATCCTCGGCAAACTTCGACAGTTGGTTGAACCGGCTCATTCGGTTCTTTTTGACTTGGATGTACTACTTCGGCTGTGCGTCCTGCGTCATCAACCCGGAACTAAAGTTCGATTCAGTTCGATTTGTGAACCGGCTCAACCGGTTACTTTCTGAGAACCGGCTCAAAAGAACGATTCGTTCAAGAACCTAACATCACTAGTTACTACGCTGTATGAAATAAAGCCTTGCTTTTGGATCCCCAACTCCGTCGTCACGACTCCCTACATTACACAAAGTAAAGAAAGTGTTGAATGAAAACTACGACAAATATATATATATATATATATAGTTCAATCATGAAACTCTAGATGGCATTCAATCATGAAACTCTAGATGGCACAGCCTGACGGGGTGTTAACGTAACTGATGATATTCAGAGAGTTAAACGACTTGGCACAAGCTGATTGCTTCATGCTGCATATGCAGCCAATGAGCTTACTGCCTTGCATTTATATGGCTGGTTAGCATTCACTTGAGATTCCTGCAGCACGCTTTCAGAGTTCTCTGAAACTCAACAGCTAGATAAGTAAACAGTTTTCACTCTGATTTCAGTGCATTATTGCGATCGCCAGATGTACATTTTTAAACTAGAAAACATACAAGTTGTAAAACTACGTGCAGGTTATT
>NW_015505327.1:29850-30663 GCF_001515645.1 Sinocyclocheilus grahami | reverse complement strand
GTGTGTGTGTGTGTGTGTGTGTGTGTGTGTGTGTGTGTGTGTGTGTCTCAGTCTCATCTTCCTAAATCTACCTTGTTGTGTCTACATTAAATATCTTTATTGGAATCCTTGTCGTCCTCGTCATCCTGCCTGCCTCTACACACCGTGACCGTGACAGAATAACCGACCCCAAAGCAAGTATAGCGTCGTCTTTCACCTCGTTTGTTTTTCCGGTTTTTGTCAGTTTTTATTTTTTATTGTGGATTACCCCGCATTCGAAATCCTCCTGCCGGAGCAGGGGGAACGCTCTCTTGAGGACCACACAAACGACTTTCTGTCCCTGGCCCACCTCACGCATCTCCCCGCAATGACGGAGACCCATTCCCCGCCACGATCCACGAGCCGGAGCAAAGCCCCACGGCTGAGAAGAGGATCGCCTTGGATGTTGAGCCCAAAGCATCATACCCGGTATGAGAGCCGGTGACAGTGCCCACCAGGAGGGAGCAAGCTGTGGACGGTGTGAGCACGAAGAGGAGCTCTGCCCCCGGCATCATGGCTGAGGGTAAGTGGATTATGGAGGGTATTCAGGACTAAAATGAGGAGGAGAGACCGCGGGATCCCCAGTCCAGCCCAGGAAGGGCTCCTGATCCCCAGTTCAGCCCAGGAAGGGCTCCTGATGTTTCGTTTAGCCCAGGAAGGGCTCCTGATCCCCAGTCCAGCCCAGGAAGGGCCCCTGATCCCCAGTCCAGCCCAGAAAGGGCTCCTGATGTTTCATTTAGCTCAGGAAGGGCTCCTGATCCCCAGTTCCGCCCAGGAAGGGCTCCAGCCCAAGAG
>NW_015505327.1:27504-29810 GCF_001515645.1 Sinocyclocheilus grahami | reverse complement strand
TGTTGGCTCTCCGTCTCCTCCTCCCCCTGCTCCGCCGTGGGCCGCTATCATGGCTGTGGCCTGGGTCCCACCTGGCTCCTCCTCCTGTCGTGTCCCTGGCTCCTCCCTCCATCGGCACCTCCCTGGACTCTGTTAGCCATCCTCCTCCTGGAAGTCTGTCCTCCACCGGAACCTCCACCAGTCTGGTCTGCCTGCCAGCCCTTTGCCTTCCCCTGTCACCATCTCACATCCACTTCTTTTTCCCTCTTCCTAGTCCCCCTCCGCCCCTCCCTCTGTTTTTATGGTGCGAGGACGCACCTTCCGGGAGGGGGGGGAGTGCCTGCCAGCCCTTTGCCTTCCCCTGTCACCATCTCACATCCACTTCTTTTTCCCTCTTCCTAGTCCCCCTCCGCCCCTCCCTCTGTTTTTATGGTGCGAGGACGCACCTTCCGGGAGGGGGGGGAGTAATGTAACGCCCCTGTAGACTGTTTATTGTGGTTTCTTCCCCTTTTGTTGGTTTAGCCCGTTCAATCATTAGTTAATTATCCTCAGTGTGCTCACCTGTCTGCCCCTCGTTATCTGCCCTATAAGTTCCTGTCTCTTGTATTCTAGTATTGTCGGTTATTGTGAATGTTACCCCGAGTGTGTGTGTGTCTCATCTTCCTAAATCTGCCTTGTTGTGTCTACATTAAATATCTTTATTGGAATCCTTGTCGTCCTCGTCATCCTGCCTGCCTCCACACACCGTGACCGTGACAATGTGAGAATACAACGTCAAGCATCGCGGATTTTAGAATAGTAAAGTGAATTGGGGATTACCTTATTTGCCCGATATCTCCAATGCTTTTAATATCTTCTGTGGGCATTCATTTCTACATTAACCACAAACGGATCGCTTTCAGATGCACACCTCACTAATGGGGTCGGTTTGCAGTTGGCGTTTCATGGTTGTTCACAGTTTTAAGTCAAGGTGAACCCGTATATCTGTCTTTCATAAACGTCATACTGTCAACAGCATTACCTATTTTAATGAACAACAGAAAATAATATAGCCGCTCATACATGTATTCGTGCCGCATTGCAATGCACTTAGTCAGAAGAGGGAGCGCTCATTCTTAAAGGGGCCACATCTCTTTCACTCGTTACCTTGGTTCAGCAATAGTGAAGAGTTTATTATAAAAGTCATGTTTAGTGATAGTTTAAAGATAATTAATCATGAATTCGTTTAAAATATAAAGATACTACTAATAATAAATAATTTCCAATCAGTAGCCCATGTACAATGTAGCTAATATTAGGACACTCTTAAACTGGAATTTACTATTTGTGTATTCAGTTGGGCTTACAGCAATTATAGTACTTTCATGGAGTGTAGCAGCAGTATCACAGAAATCAGATCACATTATTAGCGAATTGTTAATTGCAGTATGCATAGCAAATCAAGTCAAATTACTAGTTGTTTATAGCAGCGGCAGCAGGAAGTATCTGGTTGCAACTTGCATGAAATTTCAGTGATAACACATGGGGTAAGTAACTCTTTTAAATCAAAATAGGCTTTTATTACTTTGTTTATTTACCAAGGCGTACAGAGATTTTGTGAACTCTTCAAAGCGAAATAGACATTATTTGTTTGTGTTTCATCCTTGTTTAATAAAGACGCTTATAGTAATTCTGAGTACTTTCGTGCAGCTGTAGCAGCAGTAAGCATTGCTATTCAGATCGCATTTTTAGCGAATTTAATAGCAGCAGAATGGCATAGCAAATTCAGATGCATGTTAGAAATAATATTAGCAGCAGTCTGCATAGCAACCAACTATTATTGCTAATGTAGCATCTGGACCAATCAAAAACACAATTTTTCATTTGATTTAACAAATCAGTTATTCGTTAGATTAACAAGTCGTCACAGACCCCTCACCCAATAGACTAGGCGCCAGGATGTCTGCGAATGACCACAGGCCACTGGTTACCATGGCAACCACGACACCTTTGCTAGACCAGAGCCATTTACGACCTAATGGAATGTGAATAGGGAAAATCACTGCCTTTGAATTAGAAAGAGACACAATGCCCAGTAGAAATGGACTCTTTTCTAATAAATCCATAGGAAAACCTTTCTTTGAATGAACACACATATCCTTTAGGTCATTGTGTATGTTGTCTTTGAGATTGTATACTGTTTTATGCAGGCTTATGATGGAAACACTCATTCCTGTCATCTTGCCTCAAGGCTCGAAATTGAATCTGTGCTACCTCAAAATATATTTGGGAGCATTTGTGCAAGTGCATATAACTGTTGTCGTGCGACCTGTTTGCATTTCTCTAAA
>NW_015505327.1:25188-26069 GCF_001515645.1 Sinocyclocheilus grahami | reverse complement strand
TCGTTTCAGGACTGTCTGATGTGGAATTACAAAATAAGCGCCCCCACAACTTCCATATTTATATGCCGTTTTGTCTACATTCAAAAGGCTATAAAAATAAAAGTTCTAGATTGCACAGACCAGTTCCACCTCAGATTGAGAGTACACATTCCCACAGTGTCAGCTGCGTCGTTTCAGGACTGTCTGATGTGGAATTACAAAATAACAGCCCCCACAACTTTCATATATGTTCTGTTTTGTCTCTACTTTCAAAAAGCTATAAAAACAAAACTCTTACATTGCACAGACCACTATCACCGCAGATTGAGAGGACACCTTGACACGGTATCACCTACACAATGACAAGATGTTCCGATGTTGAATTTCACATATAAAAATGTTTAATATTATCATCATTTAGTCATTTCTTTCACAAAAAGCTATAAAAATAAAAGTTCTAGATTGCACAGACCACTTTCACCTCAGATTGAGAGTACACCTTCCCACAGTGTTAGCTGCGTCATTTCAGGACTGTCTGATGTGGAATTACAAAATAAGAGCCCCCACAACTTCCATATATATGCCGTTTTGTCTACATACAAAAAGCTATAAAAATAAAAGTTCTAGATTGCACAGACCACTTTCACCTCAGATTGAGAGTACACCTTCCCACAGTGTTAGCTGCGTCGTTTCAGGACTGTCTGATGTAGAATTACAAAACAAGAGCCCCCACAACTTTCATATATGTGTTGTTTTGTGTCTACTTTCAAAAAGCAATAAAAATAAAAGTTCTAGATTGCACAGACCAGTTCCACCTCAGATTGATAGTACACCTTGCCACAGTTTCAGCAGCGTCATTTCAGGACTGTCTGATGTGGAATTATAAAATAAGTGCCACAACG
>NW_015505327.1:19616-23863 GCF_001515645.1 Sinocyclocheilus grahami | reverse complement strand
CCGTCAGAGAACTGATCTGAATGCAGTGCTCCTCATCCAGCGAACTCGATCCCCCCCCTGCTGTTTTGTCTCTACATTCAAAAAGTTATAAAAATAAAAGTTCTAGATTGCACAGACCAGTTCCAAACATTCTGATGATTTAAAATTAAATAATAATAACAATAATAAATAAACACATACCATTTTTGGTTTTCTGAAGCAGTTTCTGAACCATTTGTTGGTATTAACATTGATTTCATATATGACCTCCTACCTTGTAATTCCAATATATATATATACACACACACACATACATATGTGTACACATACATATATACACACACACACATAAATGCATAAAATATTTTATGTTTATAATTATGTATATTCATAAATAAATAAACAAATAAATAAAATAAATATTTATATATATATAAACATAAAATATTTGGTTGCTTACAACCAAAGACTAATGGTGGAGAGTTAAATATATGTGCCCATGCTTTCTTGAAGCCACCGTGGGGTGGCGGTGGAACCGGGTTTTGTGGCCGGCATCGCTATACAGCTATATTTCAAATTAATGGTTATTAAGTCTATATTACTAAGTGTTTGGAAATGAACAATATTATGAAATATTTATATTGATTATAGTGTGAAACATAATGCCAAATTTCCAACAGCGCAAAATTGTAACGTTAAGTTCCTGTCAGGCACTTGTGAGACCTAAACAGCCATCCATCATCAGGGCATCAACGCCCACTACAGTACGATAAAAATTTCACGACAATATTGCTGCATCAGGGTAAACACCTAAACATCGTAGGTTTGCACGAGGACGTCGAAGAAAGAGCAAGGGTGAGCACAACTTTTATTACATATTAGAGCCCCTCTGCTTTAAATAACTATATTTTGTTTGGGAATTTAAGCAACATTATTATGTCGACAGTCAAGTGTTTGCTACCCACCATTAGCAAAATGCATGAACAACCAATTAAGTAGCACTATTCAACCATTTATATATATTTATATATACCGTTTTCATGTGAGGTCCGAGTTATGTAATGCAATACTTTATTATTCATTAAATACGTTTTACTAGGCCACTCCTAAGATCAATAAATTGCCAAAACTGAATTATGCTCGTTGACGCTATCATGTAAAAATAATCATGGTGATGATAACTTTGAAAACGTATTTAATGGTTATGTTTTGAGCACTATATAGGCCTAAAGCAGGAACATGTAAGTTGTCATCGTAATGACTGTCCCTTTGGATTTTTCCCCAGAGTGCGCTCATTCAGGGTGTTTGGGGTGAGTAATTTTAGCGTACCTTCCATCCATGAAAATGCAGTTCAATAACTATGTCCAACAACTATGTTTTTAATTGTATTAATGGATTTTTTTTATCTATAGAACAAAACCAAACATGTATCAGTCGAGGAACTTGTGGAGTCAGTTGAATTCCTGAAAAAAAATGTCATCAACTTTGATGATAATGTCACACATAAAGACGGCTTTTGGGGACAGGTGTGCAGTGCACTTACCATTCCAAACACTAAAAACAATCGCTATAGACTGCTAAGAGCATTTCGTAAGGTGAGCACTTCTTTGTTTCACTAACAGGCTTTCAAAACCAGACTCCTGACACAAATAGTTATGAAAATAACAATTAAAATACGATTACAACACACGCACACACACACTTTTATGTGTAAATATGTATGTACATATAAATTTCTCTTGTTGATGACAGTCAACAGTGATAGTTGCTATATTGTGTTTTACACCATCTGTTAAGCTTACAAAATTTATCAAAGTTACATGCAGTCTTATGTATTTACTAATGAAATTATATAATTTTAGATTCATAGACATAGTCACAGCTTGACCTATATGTCCTTTTTGTTAATTTCCTAAATTTTAACTGTTTGAGATTAACTTGAAGCTTCATGGTTATATACTTTGTAAAAGCACCAGCCAGAATCGTTCCCATCTCCAGTCCCATCCGAAGACCGTGGAAGTGCAGCAGGAGATGAAAGACGCAAGTCTTCTGAACCAGTTAGTCAACTTTTTTTGGTACTGACATCTGTTTCATGTACGACTTCCTACCTTGTAATACCAGCATTTTCTGTCTTTCTGTAAAAGCACCAGCCAGAATCGTCCCCATCTCCAGTGACATCCGAGGACAGTGGAAGTGCTGCAGGAGATGCAACACACAAGTCTTCTGAACCAGTTAGTCAACTTTTTTGGTACTGACATCTGTGTCATGTACGACTTCCTACCTTGTAATGCCAGCATTTTCTGTCTTTCTATAAAAGCACCAGCCAGAATCGTCTCCATCTCCAGTGACATCCGAGGACAGTGGAAGTGCTGCAGGAGATGCAACACACAAGTCTTCTGAACCAGTTAGTCAACTTTTTTGGTACTGACATCTGTGTCATGTACGACTTCCTACCTTGTAATGCCAGCATTTTCTGTCTTTCTATAAAAGCACCAGCCAGAATCGTCTCCATCTCCAGTGACATCCGAGGACAGTGGAAGTTTTCGGAAGGAAATTTTTGATGTTATAATTACTACAAGTATTTGTATTCAGTTTTGACAGTATTAATAACACAAAAACTGTTTTAGAATTACGTTTCATAGTTTTGTATAGAATATAGATTGGAATCATAAATTGTACCCCAAATACAAATTAATAAAGTAGAAATTTGTTATTGAAATTTAGCGCATGCATGTAAAAAATGCACATGGACAAGTGAACAGTCCAAATGTGACCCCCAAATAAGCAGCACCAAATCAAGCAACAGACAAATAATTCAGTTGTTATAGTACAGATTCAACTTTCACACCTAACACGTAAGTAGTTTAGTGTAGATGATAGTTTTTAAAAAAAATTGTTCTTCATTGCAAACCATTAACATTGTACTTTTTCATTAGAGCTCCATGATCAGTAAATCAGATGAAGACGGGTTTGTCAAAATCTGTGTGCCTAAGAACCCCTCCTTCTTTTTCATTGACAAGAGTGAGTGGGATAACCTGAAAAAAAAGAGGCTTTGCAGGACTTCAATGGACCAAAGTAATTTCAAAAGGGCTGAGGACAATAAACCCGTACTGAAGAGATTGGGTTTGAAACAAGCCAGCTCAGAATTATCATGTCTTGTCTACTGCCGATTCGAAGATTGTCCAGTCACCGTTACAGTGAGGTCATTGTCAAAATGGTCAAAGTGAGAACTTTTATAATTTTATTTTATTTATTTTTGGTTATTCTACTAAGGAGGACATACTGGTAACCACAAATACCATTGTCTTCTCTTGAAATGTGGCATAAGTCCTACAATTTACAGTTATTATCAGTTGGTTTGGAGAATTTCTCAAATCATTCTTAATATTGCAAACCAGTAAGTGCATATCTCATAAATATTTGTACAAACAGCATTACACAATGGATTACTTGCAAAAGTCTGTACTTTGCTAAAAAATCCATAGTTAATCTCTCAAAAGTAAGTATTTGTGTCAAGAAACAGATCATTGACATGATAATGACAAATCCTTTTGTCATTGTTCACAAGCAAGACGGTCAAAATGTTTAAGGCATGTTGTCAGTCTGTCAGTGCATGGTTTCAGTATGTCCAGATGTAAACTATGGTTTGGGTTACATTGAAAATGCACAAGGCTGAATTTCTTATGTATGGAATATATAAATTTCAACAGCACAAATGTACACATTACTGTATGTGGGATATTGATTACAAGAGAATGGACAGTATTCACACTTTTACTGTACTGTACTTGTGGTCTGACCAAAAAATTACATTACAATGTATTTGGGATAGAATATTAAAAGACACAAAAGCCAGTGGAGAAAAATATAAAATTACTGAGGTAAACATAGAAAAAAATCCTTGTGCATGCATAACTGTGCATGCAGCATCATATAGTGCAATATAAACAAACAATATTTGGCTGTACCCTCTGTCTTGCCTCGGCTACTGTGAGGCTCTAATTTAATCTGAAATGTGTCTATGTCTCTGGCATCTTCTTCCTCTTCCTCTTCCTCTATTTTGCCTCCCTACCCTTCTATCACGCATTATTATTATTATTATTCCTTGCTCTTGACCATGTTTGTTTACTGGTTGTTCATCCATTTTTTAAATTTTTACTTTTTATTGAGAACCAGTATAATATTTTTGGATCAGCATTACAAAAACAATTGATAATATAGGAAACGTCTCGGGTTACGTATGTAACCCTAGCTCCTCGAGGGAACGA
>NW_015505327.1:17703-18229 GCF_001515645.1 Sinocyclocheilus grahami | reverse complement strand
TCATAGTAGTACCTTTTAAAGGTTCTAGTTTGTTTGAACAGTAGAAAGAATAAATACAGTAGTTAAAATAAAAAATCTAATTGAAACACATTACATTTCTGTTTAACTATCTGTCATGTTTGGTTGAAATTTTTAGCTCACCTCTTTGTGGAAAAGGAGAGACACTGAGGTTGTGGTTTCTGTGATCCCTACACAAACCAAAGGAACATCAATGGTCATTCGTCACAGTGAGCTGCGTACACTTCAGCCACACCAGTGGCTAACTGGCGAGGTACAGCATACATTTCTTTCTCGTTAAAATGTAGTTATATAAGCTTAAGTTACTTTTCAGAACTATAAACCTTTAGTTAAAAATGATAAACATATGCATATACTATACAATAAAGGTCCATCTTTAATACATAACTGTACAGAATGTAGTGCAGGAATAATGAGTAGATCTATATTAACACTCCAGCTACCACAATTAACTTATATGGAAACAACAAATATGAAAGTAAAATTCCATGTAGGACTGCTTATTAGG
>NW_015505327.1:15510-16039 GCF_001515645.1 Sinocyclocheilus grahami | reverse complement strand
AAAAAATCAGTTTGCAAAACTACATACAGAATTATGGTTCACTTCATAATACTTTTAAAAGGTAAATGTACTTAATAATGGTTTGCAAAGCTGATATAATTTTTGTGTTCTTTGATAGATTAACTTTGACAATTACCAGGGAATTGTTTCTTTTGTGAACACTGACAATGTCCATTGGAAGTTTCTGGTGAGTAGGTGAATAACTTCACTATGTCATTACCAAGTCTGGATCTACTCAGTATTAGTAGCAGTTGTTTCACCTTATCATTTTCAGTGCATAAATGCGGTCAACCACACTGTGTACCTGGTAGATCCTT
This sequence comes from Sinocyclocheilus grahami, assembly GCF_001515645.1. Classification (NCBI taxonomy): domain Eukaryota; kingdom Metazoa; phylum Chordata; class Actinopteri; order Cypriniformes; family Cyprinidae; genus Sinocyclocheilus; species Sinocyclocheilus grahami. Next base: position 15,722 of record NW_015505327.1, on the reverse strand, counting down.
CAAAAAGTTCTACAGAGGAAGATGACTCAATTCATGCTGCCAAAAAATTCAGGTATTCTTTGTGTAACTCATTCTCACATCCTTAAGCCACATTCTATGGCTACGTGCATGTAGTTGCACAGAAATTTCTATATTTACTTACCTCCCCACTAACAAAGGGCCCACCTCACTCCATTTCAGCAGATTTTTGTTTTTAAAGGGGTCATATGATG
>NW_015505327.1:14865-15500 GCF_001515645.1 Sinocyclocheilus grahami | reverse complement strand
AATGTCAAAACCAGTGGAGGAATTCAGGAGGACTAATGGTGATACTGTCTTCACGCCATAAACATGGTCAACATCATTCTCAATGGCCATCTGCCTACATTCAATGACATGGCCATGGGTTCTTTTTTGTGCCTCAGTGGGCGGATAGACTCTGGCATATCCTCTTCCCTTTGGCACTGTTTTTCCTTCGTTTAACCTATGGCCACATTCATATGCACCATTGAACTGATGTATACCTTGAAGCACACATCGGGCTACTGTGTCACATGAGCATATGATAGGGAAAACTTTAGACACCACAGAGCTGGAAGACTCAACTTAAGCTGGAAAACACTTAACGACTAGCTGAAACAACCTAAGATTTAACTAAACACACTTAAAAGTTTATTTCGACTGAAGCATATTTAAATACTTGCACACAGATTTTAAACACCGACTGTAAACACTGACCAAATGCAACTGGCTCTGACTCGGCAGGTTTGGGCAATGTCAGTCGTAAGCATCAGTCACAATCCGCCTCACCGAAATCAGATCCTAGCCAGATAAATCAAGTTCTGATCAAGCATTCCTGTTCATTTTTGTTACATTTTGAATTTTGATGTTATAATTAGATTACAAAATGTTTTTACTGTAAT
>NW_015505327.1:12461-14268 GCF_001515645.1 Sinocyclocheilus grahami | reverse complement strand
GACAGTGTTGGACGAGAGAGGACCAGGCCTGGACTTTATTTTGTGCTTTATGTGTGGCAGTCGTCCGCGAGGGGCTGCCGCTTTACTTTAAATGTTCGCCGGTTCCCGGCTCCTTCTTCCCGTGAACTACGAACTTTGTTACAATGTTAAACATTGGTAAGTAACGTTATGTATTTGTAATATGTCTGTGCATTACTGTGACAAAATTGATCTGATTGACCCCTCTGGGGTCTGGGGCCCTGGAGAAGCTTTGTCATGCCCTGACATTTGTGGGGGTTTTCAGTATCTTAAAAACATATTAATGTCTAAAGTCTGATAACACTGTATTTAGCACAAACTGGGGGCAGCATGAAAGTACATGTTTGTGTTTTTAAGAAAACAATGTTTATGAGTGGTTAGTGAAAACAGAGACTTTTGAGAACTGGATGTGGTAGACTAGAGTTTTTGCTACAAAATGATGTGAGAATTATCATGTTCACTCGTTCACAGAAAACAGTATATTGATTTAACATTTGTAAAACATGTTTTGAGATACAATGCCCTTATGCGAGGGAGTGACAATGTTCATGAATATTTATGAATATTTAGTGATTCACACCTGAGAGACAAAGGGCCCTCCCATAATGGCCATCAATATGAATGTGACTGAGGCAGGTAAGAAGGAGTGTGAGGAGAGACAAATAATAATCAAAAACCCACATTATTTTAATTTTATTTACAACATAGTATAATAAAAAAATATACACAGGGAAGGTCATTGACACATGACTGACTGATGTGGAATTACAAAATAAGAGCCCCCACAACTTCCATATATTTATGAAGATGTTCATTTGCTGGGGATACTAAAGATACATTTGAATAGATTTGCATTCACCACAGGGGTACACCATTTTGGGAACCCAATAGGCATGCATACACTGAAGTATTTAAAAGATGTCAGTATGTCATATTGCTATTTTTCCCATATCACAAGTAATTACTGACCAGGAGGCCTAAAGGTTAAATTAATCAAATCACAATTGATGGAAATTGATGTATGACTTTAAAGTAATACAATTGTTTACATTCTGGAATCTAAGAGTAAAAGAAGACTATACTAATTAAGTAATAATAGTTATACATTTGGAATAGACTAGTAATTTGATTTCAGATTTTAGGCACTTTGTTCCTAATTAATAAATATTAAAATTATACATCACACCCAGTGAGTACCTGCAAATGAGGAGTACGTACCATGGAAAAACGGAGTGGGTGGATATACAGTGGAAAGGAGGAGTTATGACACATCCAGTCCAACAGGATGGCAGTAGCTGTGGGGTCATTGTCGTCTTGGTATGTGAAGTGTACTGTAATACCTTCTGTTGTCTTCTCTGTTCTCTGTTCTCTTCTTTATATTAAGTAAATGTTTCTGTTCCAATGTTTTATAGGACTTGACTGTACAAAATGACAAAATAAAAAATATTTGGGGATTTCCAGTTAGGAAAGCTGCCATATGCTGGAGTCTGACACAGTACATGATGGTCTTATATCATTTATATTTTAGATGGCAAGGGGAATAATGAAGGCATTTCCAGCTGTTCCCATTTTACATTTAGGAACTTCCAGAAAGGAAATGGCCAATGAACGGAAAATGATGGCTCTGCAGATACTCAAAGCATCAGCTTTGTAAAGCAACTTCTTGTCTGCAGTGTGCTGGAATATTTAATAAAATGCAGCTTTTCAGATCTGACTCAAGTCAAAATTCAAATACATAAAGCAGAAGTCAAGTATAAAGTAAAACAGTATTAGAAAAAATATTTGGTAA
>NW_015505327.1:11031-11509 GCF_001515645.1 Sinocyclocheilus grahami | reverse complement strand
AGCCTATGTGTTTCTGTGTGTATACATTGCAATATTGAAATGGTTAAATTGAAACACAATGATTCATTTTGAGATAAAAGTACAAATTGTTGCAATCTTGCTGATGTTACATGGAAACTTTATATTGCAAATAATAATAAGAAAATATATATTCTTGATAGAACAATAATGTGATCAAGGGTTTCTAAATGTTGTACTCTTAATGTATAACACAAATTTTGTAAAAATACGCAATTGTTTTCCATAGATAATTGAAGCCCAGTTTCATATTGCTGCCAATGAGCTAGAGATGGGGAATTCCATTTACATTCTTGATCACTACACAGCAGGTGTGATTTTGTTTGGGGAAAGACCTCAGCTTGCCCGGCAAAGTTTGTCAAAGGTAGTTACAGTGGATGGACTATAGTATGGATATGCAATTTTGTGTGTATGTGTTTCCATAGACCAATATTATATATCTTAAGTATATAAGAAAAAA
>NW_015505327.1:0-290 GCF_001515645.1 Sinocyclocheilus grahami | reverse complement strand
TTTTTGGTTATTCTACTAAGGAGGACATACTGGTAACCACAAATAACGTTGTCTTCTCTTGAAATGTGGCATAAGTCCTACAATTTAGTTATCAGTTGGTTTGGAGAATTTCTCAAATCATTCTTAATATTGCAAACCAGTAAGTGCATATCTCATAAATATTTGTACAAACAGCATTACACAATGGATTACTTGCAAAAGTCTGTACTTTGCTAAAAAATCCATAGTTAATCTCTCAAAAGTAAGTATTTGTGTCAAGAAACAGATAATTGACATGATAATGACAAATC
>NW_015505326.1:1472692-1475058 GCF_001515645.1 Sinocyclocheilus grahami | reverse complement strand
ATTATGTCCCACTTCACACTTCTCTAGTAAGTTTCGTCTGTGTGTAAAGACGCTGCAGGCAGCAGCGGAGCGCAAATCTGTAAATGAATATTCCGAAGTGAAGTAAACTTCAACGGATTTCCCCTGCTCAGGGAGTAGGAAGCAATGCACACTGCGTAGGGATCATGTCAATCGGAACACAGTTCATGCACGGAGCTCTCTTCTGACGAGATGATCTGAATCAGGTGTGCTAACAAAGAGAGACGTGCAAAACATGCAGAGCGGGGGCACGCGAGGACTAGAATATTTAAGTATGCAAGACGTGAATTTAAATTGTATTTATTTACAGAGGTATATTATGTCCCACTTCACACTTCTCTAGTAAGTTTCGTCTGTGTGTAAAGACGCTGCTGCGCAAATCTGTAAATGAATATTCCGAAGTGAAGTAAACTTCAACGGATTTCCCCTGCTCAGGGAGTAGGAAGCAATGCACACTGCGTAGGGATCATGTCAATCGGAACACAGTTCATGCACGGAGCTCTCTTCTGACGAGATGATCTGAATCAGGTGTGCTAACAAAGAGAGACGTGCAAAACATGCAGAGCGGGGGTACGCGAGGACTAGAATTGAGAACCGCTGGTCTAGAACAATTCTTACAAATATAACACAACGTAGCTGGGCACCGCGGACAGACACCGAACGGCACCGCCAGTGTGCCTACACTCATAGAAAATTCAAAATATTTGAATTTTAAAGACGTGGCGCAACTCTGCGCTTCTCGTCTGGTGTGCGACTGCCTGAAACGCTGTTTTTTTTTCACCTCCGTGCCCGAACGTTTTTGTTTTTGTTGAAAGACAGAGCAAGAGGCGGGGCAGTACTGAAACACCGTCTAAGCTGTTCGCCAATCACAACGCCCTGGGACAGCTAACCAATCACAACACATTTTATTTTTCGGATGGCGGACCTTCATCAAAGCCGGAACTAATCGAGCCATTTGTGCCAGCCTGGGGAGAAAGGTATTTTAATAATGTAAATTATGTGAAAAAGAATGCGTTTTTCGAAGCATCAAGCATGAGAGCATGTTCTAGTACACCCCCAAAACAAAATCAAGACTTTGTAAAAGAGCATAATAGGACCCCTTTAAAACATAATCTTGTCAAGTTCAAATTATTTGAAATATGAACTTACGCCATGGCATATATATTGTGTCATTCCCATGAGGAATCAGACCAATTCTAATCCTTGCCATGCGGACTCTCTGTGGTCGTGTTCTGAGCATGTACTGCCCCCTTTGGAACATCCTCAGTCTTAGTCAACACAAAATACAGAACACAATTCATAAATGTCACATCATTGCCAACATAAAGACAGATAGGCAATCAAAGGGTAAAGATAAGAGTAAAGGATTATGTCACTGTTTTACAGACAACATTGATTATGGCAAAGCATTCATTTGTATTGTGTTACACACCACACCGACAGTGTCCTGGTGCTAAAGTGCAGTTTTATCAAAGACCATATAATACCCAAGACATGTCACTCATAATTTAACTATAATTTTGAATGGAGAAAAATGCAACACTCAATATGGCCACTCTAACGAACGAAGCCCTGCCTTCTGAGTAAAAGAGCCAGTCGCTAATTGGTAAAGTCAGCGTGTCACTGCAGCTGCCGTTAGAAGTCCCAGTTTGCGCCTAGCACTGCGCATGCGCACTGGCTGATCTAGCCTGAAAAATAACCTTTTTTAACTCAAATTATGAACAAAATAAACAACATTTATGATACAGTTGTTGTCAGATTTCATTGGTGATTTCAAATATATATATATATATATATATATAAATACTATGTTGTTGTCTGGGATGCGATTTGTGCGCGCTTTAAGTGTGAGCTCACTGAAAAAAAGCGTGCGAGTACCGAACAGCTATTTTTAGCCTCTTCTTGGTACAATGATTAAAAATCGCTTTAATTTTTAAATTGGAAAGACTTAGAAACTCGCTCTATGATGGTTAGACTTTTGCAAATAATACGCGAATCACATGCGTGAACCAGAGAGTGCAGCCTTCTCCGGCGAGCCTAAAATGTTATTCACAAACATACCTGTCAATTAGTCCTGCACCTGCAGATTGTCTGTCTTGTGCAAGTCTGTTTTGTATTAAAGTACTGCACCTATCTACCAGAGAGTTCAGCCTTCTCTGTCGCTCCATCGGCAAGTGTCAAACGATTCCGAATCCGAACAACTCAAATCCCAGTCTGCTGTTTAAAAATAGCACGGACCATACCGAACCAATAGAATGGAGACATCTCTTGGCGCGAATATTTGAATTCTACCCGTAATTCTTCTACAATATTTATTATTATTATTATTAGTAGTAGTAGTAGTAGTA
>NW_015505326.1:1471329-1472125 GCF_001515645.1 Sinocyclocheilus grahami | reverse complement strand
TTCTCTTATTGCTTCATACGTTTGCTATATTTGACTGTAAGTGCCCTGCGAAGTGGACATTACCGGATATTCCTCCATGATTCCAGTTTGAAGGGAGCGTATATGTTCCATACAAAGGGCATTTAAGTATGCAAGACGTGAATTTAAATTGTATTTATTTACAGAGGTATATTATGTCCCACTTCACACTTCTCTAGTAAGTTTCGTCTGTGTGTAAAGACGCTGCAGGCAGCAGCGGAGCGCAAATCTGTAAATGAATATTCCGAAGTGAAGTAAACTTCAACGGATTTCCCCTGCTCAGGGAGTAGGAAGCAATGCACACTGCGTAGGGATCATGTCAATCGGAACACAGTTCATGCACGGAGCTCTCTTCTGACGAGATGATCTGAATCAGGTGTGCTAACAAAGAGAGACGTGCAAAACATGCAGAGCGGGGGTACGCGAGGACTAGAATTGAGAACCGCTGGTCTAGAACAATTCTTACAAATATAACACAACGTAGCTGGGCACCGCGGACAGATACCGAACGGCACCGCCAGTGTGCCTACACTCATAGAAAATTCAAAATATTTGAATTTTAAAGACGTGGCGCGACTCTGCGCTTCTCGTCTGGTGTGCGACTGCCTGAAACGCTGTTTTTTTCACCTCCGTGCCCGAACGTTTTTGTTTTTGTTGAAAGACAGAGCAAGAGGCGGGGCAGTACTGAAACACCGTCTAAGCTGTTCGCCAATCACAACGCACTGGGACAGCTAACCAATCACATCACATTTTGTTTTTCGGAAGGCGGACCTTCATC
>NW_015505326.1:1470078-1471251 GCF_001515645.1 Sinocyclocheilus grahami | reverse complement strand
TTTGTGCCAGCCTGGGGAGAAAGGTATTTTAATAATGTAAATTATGTGAAAAAGAATGCGTTTTTCGAAGCATCAAGCATGAGAGCATGTTCTAGTACACCCCCAAAACAAAATCAAGACTTTGTAAAAGAGCATAATAGGACCCCTTTAAAACATAATCTTGTCAAGTTCAAATTATTTGAAATATGAACTTACGCCATGGCATATATATTGTGTCATTCCCATGAGGAATCAGACCTTTGTGCCAGCCTGGGGAGAAAGGTATTTTAATAATGTAAATTATGTGAAAAAGAATGCGACCAATTCAATTCAGACCAATTCTAATCCTTGCCATGCGGACTCTCTGTGGTCGTGTTCTGAGCATGTACTGCCCCCTTTGGAACATCCTCAGTCTTAGTCAACACAAAATACAGAACACAATTCGTAAATGTCACATCATTGCCAACATAAAGACAGATAGGCAATCAAAGGGTAAAGATAAGAGTAAAGGATTATGTCAAATCTTGTCAAGTTCAAATTATTTGAAATATGAACTTACGCCATGGCATATATATTGTGTCATTCCCATGAGGAATCAGACCAATTCTAATCCTTGCCATGCGGACTCTCTGTGGTCGTGTTCTGAGCATGTACTGCCCCCTTTGGAACATCCTCAGTCTTAGTCAACACAAAATACAGAACACAATTCATAAATGTCACATCATTGCCAACATAAAGACAGATCAAAGGCAATCAAAGGGTAAAGATAAGAGTAAAGGATTATGTCACTGTTTTACAGACAACATTGATTATGGCAAAGCATTCATTTGTATTGTGTTACACACCACACCGACAGTGTCCTGGTGCTAAAGTGCAGTTTTATCAAAGACCATATAATACCCAAGACATGTCACTCATAATTTAACTATAATTTTGAATGGAGAAAAATGCAACACTCAATATGGCCACTCTAACGAACGAAGCCCTGCCTTCTGAGTAAAAGAGCCAGTCGCTAATTGGTAAAGTCAGCGTGTCACTGCAGCTGCCGTTAGAAGTCCCAGTTTGCGCCTAGCACTGCGCATGCGCACTGGCTGATCTAGCCTGAAAAATAACCTTTTTTAACTCAAATTATGAACAAAATAAACAACATTTATGATACAGTTGTTGTCAGATTTCATTGGTGATTTCAAATAT
>NW_015505326.1:1461361-1470002 GCF_001515645.1 Sinocyclocheilus grahami | reverse complement strand
TAGTAGTAGTAGTAGTAGTAGCAGCAGCAACAGTAGTAGTAGTAGTAGTAGGCTAGTAAATTAATTTAGTAGTAGTAGTAGTAGTAGCAGCAGCAGCAGCAGCAGTAGTAGTAGTAGTAGGCTAGTAAATTAATTTATTACTATTATTAGTAGTAGTATTAGTAGTAGTAGTAGTAGTAGTAGCAGCAGCAACAGTAGTAGTAGTAGTAGTAGGCTAGTAAATTAATTTAGTAGTAGTAGTAGTAGTAGCAGCAGCAGCAGCAGCAGTAGTAGTAGTAGTAGGCTAGTAAATTAATTTATTACTATTATTAGTAGTAGTATTAGTAGTAGTAGTAGTAGTAGTAGCAGCAGCAACAGTAGTAGTAGTAGTAGTAGGCTAGTAAATTAATTCATTTAAATGCAGACTCAAAACTCATCTGTTTAGCTGTGCATTTATTGAATGAGCACTGTGCGATGTCCGAACTGATTGCACTATATTATATGTATAATCGTCTTCTTAAATTCATTTTAAACCTCTTAAATCATTTTTTTTTTATAATTTTCAAAGTTTTTTAAATTCCTTGTTTTATTGTTGTGATTATTCTTTTTATTTTATTTTATGTAAAGCACTTTGAATTACCATTGTGTATGAAATGTGCTATACAAATAAACTTGCCTTGCCTTGAAAGTAACCTACAAACATGACAACTTCAATCATGTATACAATTTTCTAAATATAAACATTTAGGCCTACTTAGTGCAGCAAAAAGTCAAAAGTGTACACAGATATGTGCAAAACTGAATAAACTTTAAAAATCTGTGAAACCAAAGTATGAAGAAATAAATTATACAAAATGCAATCATTTCAATAAGGCCCACATATAGAATAAATTAATAAACTAATAACAGAAGCTGCATCTGAAGTGGCATTAGATTTATTTAAACAGACTGTTTAATGTAGCTCAATGAAATGGACTTAAAAACATTATAATTGCATGAATAATGTTTATAAAAAACCTTATATTGAGATTATGTTATATTGTTATGAGTATATATGTATACTCATATACTCTATGTATATATACTGTATATGTTATAACGTTATATTGTTATAATGAGATTAATGTTTTAAATATAACATTTTGAATACAGGAATATGAAAAATCTTTCCATGTGTGGGCCCCACAGGCACGATGGTGCCCCAGGAGACTGCCTGTATCCACTGCTGGATGGGATTTGCTTGGCTATGAAAATTCTGCTGCAGTTTGTAGCAGAAATCAGTCTCTCCACCCAAACAAAAAAGGTTATTTGAATAATGATCTGTAAGAAAAATTAATACTTTTATTCAGCAATAATGTCAAATTGATAAGATTTCTATATTTTGAATAATAATGACCAAAGGCTGTGGGTTCGAGTCTCGTACCGGCAGGGATTGTAGGTGGGGGGAGTGAATGTACAGCGCTCTCTTCCACCTTCAATACCATGACTGAGGTGCCCTTGAGCAAGGCACCGAACCCCCAACTGCTCCCCGGGCGCCGCAGCATAAAAATGGCTGCCCACTGCTCCGGGTGTGTGTTCACGGTTTGTGTGTGTTCACTGCTGTGTGTGTGCACTTTGGATGGGTAAATGCAGAGCACTAATTCCAAGTATGGGTCACCATACTTGGCCACATGTCACTTCACTTTCACTTTCAGATGTTTATTGCAGTATAGTAGTGACAAATTAAGTACCTTGGGTTCAACAGAGTCAGAATGAACCCTGAACATCCTAAACTCAAATCTTTTATACCGATACAGTACTGCCATTAATGTAAATGAAGTTGCTCCTGTCGTAACAGCTGTGGTCTGTATGTTAATGAAGTTCTCACACCTAATTGTCTGAGATGGTTCTCTGTGTCCCACACCCGCTCCCATTCTACAATTGGTCACCATTAGCTCAGGATGTGATAATACCAAATGGTGCAGACACAACATAACTGTTGTCTTTTTTCTTCTCAATAACGATTAAGCCATTTTGAGAAATTAGCATGATCAAACATCTATTGTGGATTGGAATCTGGGTTGGGGCAGACTACAGTTTCTTACAGATCGGTGCTGCCACTTTATTCAGAAGATGGCTAGAAGATGGTGTATGAATGGTCACATTCATACACCACCCTTTCGGTGATTCAAAAAGGACACTTATTTTACCACTGCTGCACATGGGCTGTTGGTGTTGTGCGGCTACGAGCTGATTGTAAAATGCTTAGAAATCAGTACTAATGAGTACATAAATGAGAACTAACGCTGAAGTCTGATGATGTTCCATAAAAAGAAAGGATATATGATGCAATATGATCTGATCTAAATGTTCCGCAATTAACACTTAGCATTTAATTTTTACTAGCAACAGCCGTAATAGATTTTGTTTAATTGTGCAGGGGCATTTTTGTCCAATTTGGTGGCATTTTTGCATCAAACCCCCATTAATTTCAGGCCCAGTGGCCAGGGGAAAGGCTAAGCTTATGTGATTCAGAGAGAGAGCTTTCCAAACACAGTTGACAGTTGACCGAAATGAGAGAACTGATTAAATCACGAATGATTGGCATGGGTTCATTCGACAGAAATAGGGGACACAAATAATAACTGTTGAAATATTTGCAAGGAAAATGTTTCTCAGGTCAGTCGGTCAGAGCACTCATGGTACGCACTATGCATACAGCCAAGTGTATAACCAGGAGCGGTATTAGTGATTTGGGGGTCCTAAGCATATTCAGGTATGGGGCCCCACCACTCTTTCTCGATATGCTCTTTTACTTTTGTAACCCTTATTTTGCTGTCTCTCTCACCTCTCATTTTTTGGAGTTTATTTACCCCTTCACAACGTTAACGCGTAATCGCATGTTAATGCGTAAATTACGTGTTAACGCACAATCTTTTTTTATAAAAAAAAGTATAAAAAGTCTATAACATATAAATAACGAATGTCTCTGAAAGGAATCCTTTAGTGAAGTTTGTGTTGCTTTAGGTATACCCATGTCGTTTAGTTTTATGAAATCCTTTTTGATTTTATTTTACATTTGGGGTCTATTGTGTTTTTATCTACAGCACATCAGTGATGGCCAACCCGTCAAATGCAATCGTCTGCTAGATCTGAGACTGTTGCTGTAAAATAATAGAAAAATACATAGAAAATACATTATGTCTGATTAATATTCCGTTTTTTAAGCACCTCTCTTCTTTGCTTTATTTTACGTTTAAAACATTATATTAGGATTCTTTGAAGAATAAAAGAACAGCACTTATTTTTCCTTTTTTGAAATAAAATTAATACTTTTATTCAGCAATAATGTCAAATTGATAAGATTTCTATATTTTGAATAATAATGTATAAATTAGAATGTCATGGAAAAGTTCATTTATTTCAGTAATTCAACTCAAATTGTGAAACTCGTGTATTAAATAAATTCAATGCACACAGACTGAAGTGGTTTAAGTCTTTGGTTCTTTTAATTGTGATGATTTTGGCTCACATTTAACAAAAACCCACCAATTCACTATCTCAACAAATTAGAATATGGTGACATGCCAATCAGCTAATCAACTCTAAACACCTGCAAAGGTTTCCTGAGCCTTCAAAAGTGTTAACTATTCAACAGAGAACCAGTACTTTTTGAGCAACATGACATAAGCAATTGATAATGTAGGAAACAGCAGACAACTATAATCAATTGTACCGAAGCATTTTCTACTTGTTTAAAATACGACAAATTGCTGTAATGATGAGCACAAGTGGCTAGATGATGTGAAGGTTAAACATAGTTTTGAGAACTTCAGCTGTGATCTGAGAAATGTACTAAAGCGGCTGGAAAACTGGAAGTAAAAGGTACAGTCAGTTATTCAACATGTAATAAAAAACTTGTAATGCATTCGTTTACATTTAAAAAAATTTTTTTTTAGAACAATTTCAATAAATGTTCATACATGATTCCCTGCTTTTGCTGCAGGAGCTAAACACTCTTTGGTTTCCCCTCATCTGTAAATAAGTTGTCCACAAATGACAACTGACCTTTCGCAAAAACAAAGCCTACTTTTACTATGTCCGACAAGTCACATGCCATACAGTGAAAATACATTGCGGAACAAAGCAATACTTAGTATAAAACTAAGTGTCAGCTTAAAATTTTTGCCAAAAACTTCAAACACTAAATAGACCCACAGTTTGGTGACTCTAGAGCAGGGATCCTCAAATCTGGCCCAAGAGATCCACTTTCCTGCAGAGTTTAGCTCTAACCCTAATCAAACACACCTGAGCATGCTAATCAATGTCTTCAGGATCATTAGAAAATCACAGGTAGCTGAGTTTGATCAGGGTTGGAGCTAAACTCTGCAGCGCATTGGACCTCCAGGGCAAGATTTGAGGAACCCTGCTCTAGAGCCACAGTTCAAGCAGCATGTGAACCGATCCATTATCTCTTTTAGTTACAGCACATGAATGAATATCAAAGGTTATGTTTTTTATGTGTGAGGTTAAAAAACCATGGAAGAATTGAAAGAGAAACCCTGGCTCTAAAATGTTAATTCTCTTCTGGGTTTTCTGCAGCTGTTGATACAAATAAACGTTTTTATGCATCTGCAAATTTCCAGGCTGGTTAAGATAGTTAAGAAACCATCTGGGTAGACCAGCACACCAGCATCCAAGAACATCATATGCTGTTTTTTTCCTGCAGGGATACAAAACTAAGGTACTACAGGTGTATCTCAATAAATTAGAATGTCATGGAAAAGTTCATTTATTTCAGTAATTCAACTCAAATTGTGAAACTCGTGTATTAAATAAATTCAATGCACACAGACTGAAGTGGTTTAAGTCTTTGGTTCTTTTAATTGTGATGATTTTGGCTCACATTTAACAAAAACCCACCAATTCACTATCTCAACAAATTAGAATATGGTGACATGCCAATCAGCTAATCAACTCTAAACACCTGCAAAGGTTTCCTGAGCCTTCAAAAGTGTTAACTATTCAACAGAGAACCAGTACTTTTTGAGCAACATGACATAAGCAATTGATAATGTAGGAAACAGCAGACAACTATAATCAATTGTACCGAAGCATTTTCTACTTGTTTAAAATACGACAAATTGCTGTAATGATGAGCACAAGTGGCTAGATGATGTGAAGGTTAAACATAGTTTTGAGAACTTCAGCTGTGATCTGAGAAATGTACTAAAGCGGCTGGAAAACTGGAAGTAAAAGGTACAGTCAGTTATTCAACATGTAATAAAAAACTTGTAATGCATTCGTTTACATTTAAAAAAATTTTTTTTTAGAACAATTTCAATAAATGTTCATACATGATTCCCTGCTTTTGCTGCAGGAGCTAAACACTCTTTGGTTTCCCCTCATCTGTAAATAAGTTGTCCACAAATGACAACTGACCTTTCGCAAAAACAAAGCCTACTTTTACTATGTCCGACAAGTCACATGCCATACAGTGAAAATACATTGCGGAACAAAGCAATACTTAGTATAAAACTAAGTGTCAGCTTAAAATTTTTGCCAAAAACTTCAAACACTAAATAGACCCACAGTTTGGTGACTCTAGAGCAGGGATCCTCAAATCTGGCCCAAGAGATCCACTTTCCTGCAGAGTTTAGCTCTAACCCTAATCAAACACACCTGAGCATGCTAATCAATGTCTTCAGGATCATTAGAAAATCACAGGTAGCTGAGTTTGATCAGGGTTGGAGCTAAACTCTGCAGCGCATTGGACCTCCAGGGCAAGATTTGAGGAACCCTGCTCTAGAGCCACAGTTCAAGCAGCATGTGAACCGATCCATTATCTCTTTTAGTTACAGCACATGAATGAATATCAAAGGTTATGTTTTTTATGTGTGAGGTTAAAAAACCATGGAAGAATTGAAAGAGAAACCCTGGCTCTAAAATGTTAATTCTCTTCTGGGTTTTCTGCAGCTGTTGATACAAATAAACGTTTTTATGCATCTGCAAAAACATTTAGGCTAAAAAAATTAAAATAAATAAATAAATATTAATAAAGTGTGCTCGCCTTTGTCTTTTGAGGTGTAAATGTTTTTAAATCTGTCAGATTGCCTGTCAATCACTTTGGCGAAACTATAAAACTAAATATTACAACTCCAAAATAAAAAAATTACAAATATTTATGTTAGTTAAATTAGCCCAAAATTTAGCAATGTTTAAAAATGCGTTATTTTGTGTTGGTCAAGAGACTCCTAGTGGTGAATACATGCTAGAACAACTTATTTTTATGATTTCTTCACAAGTATCTGTGGATATGTGGACAAGAAGCAATGTCATACAGAATTGTTTATATCATTTGTATAAATATTTACTTTTTGGAATAAAAAGCTATACATAAGAAAGGTAGAAAGCACTTTAAACATTTAAACAGGACGGAGGCCCTGAAGCGTGTGTGCGCGGAGCGGAGCTCTCCCGGTTCAGCGGAAAGACTCCCGCTCGCCTTATTATGCAATAACGCTTCAGGAAGCGACAAGCTGTTACGCGTTGCACCCATAAGCTTAGTCACGTCGAGGTGCGTTCAGGATTGTGTAATTGAGCAATGGCGTCGCTGGGACACGCTTAGGATCTGTTTGTTACTGCGGCGCCCGAAAACTCCCAGCAGACTGTAACCAGCAATAGTTGAGAAATGGCCATCCGGCGGACCAGCACGAGAACAGACTAAAGCTACAGGTAAGTGTGCAGGATGATATAATCACCATTATTATTATTGTAGTATTTAAATCACGTTCAGGTGGAAACAAGAGCATACTATGGATAGACGTTCTGCCTTTTAGGGTGTAAATATGATGTGGCGGCTTATATATAGCCTATCTTTATGTCTGTTGTATCAAACAAGCAGCTGATTGAAATGTAGCGAGTTAAGAACGTTACATTTTAATTACCCAAATGAATCTCGTGGTTGTTGTTTTTATATGGTTATATGCAAATTAAAGGCGTGTGTAGGCTATTGTGGAGTACATACGTTTTCTTTTAAAAAGTATTTGTGTGGTTTGTTATTTGGACGTAGCCTACACCTTGCAGCCTGCTGAAGAGATTACATTAATGTTAGGGATGTAACGATTCACTCAACTCACGATTCGATTCGATTCACGATTTTTTTTTAACAAAATGAGTTTTAAGAAATTATAAATTAAATGTGTCCTTTTATTATTGCTTGGACAAAATACTGTACGTTTCTTTGTGAAATTGAAATATAATAATATAATAATATACCAATAGGGCACTTGCATATTATTGCTCTTTTGTTGATTTTGATTGCTTCTATTGTCCTCATCACTTTGGAACTTTGGATAAGTGTCTGCTAAATTACTAAATTTAAATATAATGTAAATAACGAAACTAAATTTAACTTTTAAAACAAGCCCCAAATCAAATAAGTAACACAAATAAAATAAATATCTTCATATAAACAAAATAAGGCTTTGTCTGTGCTCTTTCCATTTCAAATTAGAGGCAACCAAATAACATTACATTACAAAAACAGAATGGTTTGACTTCAGTTTTGTGAAACTATACATACAAATATCTGCATGAAACCGAAACAGCAGACGAGCTGAATGAGACGCAGATTCACTCTCTGCCAGCAGGCGGCGCTTAAAGCTTTTCATTGGTTTCCGCTGTAAACAAAGCAGCGCTGCACTAATGAACTTTAATATGCATTATACAGAGGCAAGATGAAAATAAAAAATACCATCTAAACTTTTCTAAAGACAGTACGTTCCCCTCAGACATACATTCATATAAACTCCTACACCTAAATTAATCGTGATTTGTTTAGCATCTCAACCGATGTCACATATTTGAATCGATTTCAACCGGCTCGCGGTTAATCGTTACATCCCTAGTTATCATGCTGTTCATTTATCTATTTGGTGATGTTATTATAGTAAGTGTTCAAAAACATGGTAACACAATGTGTCAAATCAGCCTAAATTCAGAAACTTCCCCGGCTCAATTTTGATTTAGTTAAAATTTGAAAGACAAACATATAAAGTGATGAAAGTCAGTAAATTTACTTAGTAATCCGCTGTTTTATAAAGGAGGGTCAAAGTGACAATTCTGACAAGTTACAGGGGTGTAAAATGACTTTAGAACGATAGCAGCATCATTCTGTAATTCTTACACGGAGATTGGTACTGTAGGTCTGTTAGTAAAATCTGTTGACTTCAACAATTTACGTTTCATTATATGCCAACGGTAACGATTCAAAAATGGCAAAAAGCACTTGTGTATTTTGCCTCAGGTTGGCATGCCTGTAACCAGGGCCGTTTCTAGGCATAGGCGAGCTAGGCGGTCGCCTAGGGCGCCACCAGCTGAAGGGGTGCCAATGAGCGCACGTACTGGCACTTTTAGCAGGGTTGTGATAAAGAGTGGCACGGTCACCCACCCTACCAACTGCCGCCCCCACTGGATCCCCCAACATTATTGGGCTAGAGCAGTGTTTCCCAACCGGGGTACCGTCTGTCGAGAGCAGGGGTGCCGTGTAAAAAAATATATAATTTTTTTTTTAATTGCTAAAATGTTCATAAAAGCAGCTATTATATAATATCCATTTGTGATGTCGCCAATAATTAGAGATGCACCGAAATTTCGTCTGCCGAAAATTTGTTCACCGCTCAGG
>NW_015505326.1:1457719-1459355 GCF_001515645.1 Sinocyclocheilus grahami | reverse complement strand
TATATTTATTTATTTATTTATTTATTTTGTGGGGCAGGGGCAATAGGGATTTCGCCTAGGGCGTCAAACTGGCTAGAAACGGCCCTGCCTGTAACTCAAGAAGTAGGCTATTAATTAAAGTCCGTTTGAACCAGAAGTTGTGGCTGACTTTACTTCAGTATTGTGACATATTTCCAACTAAAAATGGAAAATAGTAGGTAACAACGTCACATTGAGTGATGTTCACTCCAACATACTCATCATGCAGGTGTTTAATGATCGTTTGGTGATCTGTTTGCCTTAACTGTGAACAATTTTGTTGTGAACTGCACTAAATGAATGAACGAGCATTTTTTTGCGGCCCTCAAACCAGCAGCAGAGAAAGTGACAATATTATTGTAAAACTTCTATGCATTGAAATTGTATGCAGTCAGTTAAAGTGTAATATCACATCAAATGTAATCCTGTAGTTATCAGTGAAGTTTACGTTATTGTGTGGCAAAATAGTGTGCATAGGGTATACATCATATGGTCAATATGGTCTGACAATCAAAAGAGAAGTCTGGAGAAGTTTGAAATGGAAAATGTGTGGGGACCCAGGTAACAACGTCACATTGAGTGATGTTCACTCCAACATACTCATCATGCAGGTGTTTAATGATCGTTTGGTGATCTGTTTGCCTTAACTGTGAACAATTTTGTTGTGAACTGCACTAAATGAATGAACGAGCATTTTTTTGCGGCATTGAAATTGTATGCAGTCAGTTAAAGTGTAATATCACATCAAATGTAATCCTGTAGTTATCAGTGAAGTTTACGTTATTGTGTGGCAAAATAGTGTGCATAGGGTATACATCATATGGTCAATATGGTCTGACAATCAAAAGAGAAGTCTGGAGAAGTTTGAAATGGAAAATGTGTGGGGACCCTGAATATTTCCATCTACATGTTTGGACACATTAGATGATGTTTCAAGTAGTGATCAACCGATATTGATATTTTATTACCGATACCAATTATTTGCATGTTTATGTGCCCGATAGCCGATATGCAGAACCGATATTTATTTACTGTTATAAAGTAAATACATGACTGAGTGAAGTAAGTCCATACTTCACTTTGGTTTTTCCTCCTTTCAGTAATCTTTAAAAAAGTGTTAAAATTAGCAGTCTTTCATGTTCAATTGAATCTTCACATTACAACAATAAAAAAACATTTTATTTAAAGCATCAGCAGCAACACTAATATTAACAGTAAGCAAAATAAATGTAGAAGGTCTAATGTTTTCAAATGGAGAAAATAAAGGAAAGGAGTCATATCAACTTCATTTTAAACTACAGTTTTAGTAGGTTTATAAAATGTTTAATAGGCTAAAGAGTGAAGAATAATTCACTGGATAATGTTAATTCACTGAATAATATTCTCTGGAATATTGAAATATAACAAACAAAACATCGTATTTTATTGCATTTCTCAACTGGCATGTTATATCAGAATTACTAATAATGGTTTTGTCATTCTAGATTATGAAATGCCTGCTGACAGCGCAGTTTATCTATGCATTTACACAGAACTATATTCAAAACTGCGATCGCTCGTGGAGATGATAATTCATTTCCATAGAGTTGTATCTATTTAGATGTTTATTAGCTAAATA
>NW_015505326.1:1455987-1456719 GCF_001515645.1 Sinocyclocheilus grahami | reverse complement strand
AATAAAATAAATTCAGCTTTACTGTTTTATGAACTTCCTTCCATTACGCTGAATCAGGGGTTTAGGGTCTGTCCATATAAACTTTCCTCGTCTACTTGATGAAGTGTAACACACTTTGACATGTCAGTGGACGAGTGTTGAGTGTGTTGTCAGTGTGAAGCGGAACACACCCTGATGCACAGCTGTTATCTTCAGCACCTCCATCCTGTGAAGTGCTTTTAACATCTGATAATTTGGTGCTGGGGACCCACAGCACATTTTGGATATCTAAATACCAAATTCAGCTCATCAGCTTGTAATGAGAGAGCTCGTCAGATAAGATAAATGTGCAGAGCGACTGTTCTGGAAGAAATACATTTGGGTCAATGTTATTTGTGTAGCACTTTCACGATTCATGTCGTTTCAAAGCAGCTTTACAGAAGTTCATACTTTCATTTTTATGATACCTAAAATGGCTCGTTCACACCAAGATGAATGTTGGCCATGGACATTTTCTGCATTTGATTTGTCTGTTCAGATCAGTGTGGAAAAAACAGCATATTGTTGGACTGAAAGTGTATTCCTCATTTGTAAGTCGCTTTGAATAAAACCGCTAAATGAATAAATGGAAAATGAAAATTCACACTCTGACAGTTGCTGCTGCTTATAGAAAATCAGAAGTGCCTGCACACTGCAGTGCTGTGCAACTTTTTCTGACACCTGTTTCTCAAAGAGAATTGAAAAAAGTCCAAA
>NW_015505326.1:1452167-1453758 GCF_001515645.1 Sinocyclocheilus grahami | reverse complement strand
TTATTAGGGCTGTTGATTTAACTTGGTGCGACTATGTAAAAAAATTTGTGTTAAAATTATGAACATATTTAATGCAGCGCCCTGTCCCGTCATCTTGCAGTTGCTGAAGAACATGATGCAGGACTGACTGCGTGATGGAGTCTATTAGAATGCAGTTATGTGAGCCTAAATGTTAAGATATGAAGGCAAAAAATGCCTCTCTTATATGATAGTTTTTCCCCAGTATCTACAGCATTGCAAATGTGATATTGTTTATATACAACAGTTTAATTTTGTGGTCGGCCAATATATCGGCATGGGCTGATCATTTTTTCTGTTTGGCCGAAGTGTTGGAAGCGGGACTTTTATTTTGATGGCGCTGAGAACGGCGGCGCCTGAGCACACAGCGCTCCCATTCTGCTTCTTCATTAGTTATAGTCTCTGTTTAACAGTTTTGTCTAATACGTTCCTAGAGAGAACTGTTAAACAAAGAAACTAAACTGTTTACGAAAAAGTATTACAGCGCTTGCTTTTATATTACAAACCTTGCAGACTTGCGAATCCAGCTGTCAGATATTCTGAAGTGTGCATTTGTAGCCATCATGAACGTGTTCTGCACGTGACGGAGAGTTTAGATGTCACTGGAGACGCACGATCAACAAACATTAATCCCTTGATTTAAAATTATGCTGCACTATATTCAGTTGCCCACCGTCATATTCACTGTGTGCTGCATGTAAAACTAGTATTAAGTTGTCTTTATTAGATAAAACATGATCCCCAGTGTGCACAAATTTACCAGATTACGGAGCGCCAGCTTGGTTACAGTGTAACTTCCTTTTTATTCATGTTTCAAACTATTTCTCTATTTGTGAAAAATACTGTAATATGATTACAGAATCAAGGAGTTGCCATCTAATATAAATTGGTTTAATTTAAAGATTAATTTTTTTAATTCATTTTCAAATTATTTCTAATTTATTAAAATAAATATATAGGGATATATATATATATATTAGGGGTGGGGGGGGGAAATCGATACAGCATACTATTGCGATATTTTCCGTGGCAATACTGTATCAATACACGGACGCCAAGTATTGATCTTTTATTATACTATTTGGTAGAATAATAAAATCAATTTCTTTACAATCCACTAGATGGTGGTGTTGAGTTTTTTTTTTCTTGTGAGGTCAGCTGGGTCACCTTCAGCATGCAGTAAGTTAGTAAAATAAAGAGGGCGGCATCACGGAAAGTTATCTGGAAAGCCCCGTCCGTGTTTAAATAGGATGTATGGACTTACTTCGGATTTGTAAACAAGGAGGGGATGTAAGTAGGGATGCACCGAAAATATAGGCTACATATAATAATAATAATAATAATAATAATATATGGCGCACCACCCGGCAGTGTTCAGCGCGCATGTTTCGCTCTCCTCGTCACTGCGCAGTTTGACGCTCCGATCAATATTCTGATCTATGAATGTACGTTCCACTCGTGTACCGCTCGTGCTCACCGGAAAAGCAAAGTCCGCTCAAATAACGCGCTGACAGGAAATTAGGCCTACTTGTTCCGGTTTGCAGTAGCGCTACTGTGCTGTAACATGCTGTAG
>NW_015505326.1:1450720-1451874 GCF_001515645.1 Sinocyclocheilus grahami | reverse complement strand
TTTTAATTCATTTTCAAATTATTTCTAATTTATTAAAATAAATATATAGGGATATATATATATATATTAGGGGTGGGGGGGGGAAATCGATACAGCATACTATTGCGATATTTTCCGTGGCAATACTGTATCAATACACGGACGCCAAGTATTGATCTTTTATTATACTATTTGGTAGAATAATAAAATCAATTTCTTTACAATCCACTAGATGGTGGTGTTGAGTTTTTTTTTCTTGTGAGGTCAGCTGGGTCACCTTCAGCATGCCGTAAGTTATTAAAATAAAGAGGGCGGCATGCGGAAAGTTATCAGGAAAGCCCCATCCACATTTAAATCGGATGTATGGACTTCGGATTTGTAAACAAGGAGGTGATGCAAGTAGGGATGCACCGAAAATATAGACTACATATAATAATAATAATAATAATAATAATAATAATAATAATAATAATAATAATAATAATAATAATAATAATAATAATAATAATAATAATAATAATATATATGGCGTGCCGTGCCGCGCCGCGCCCGGCAGTGTTCAGCGCCCATGTTTCACTCCTCGTCACTGTGCGGTTTGACACTCAGCTCAATATTCCGATCTATGAATGCGTGTTCCGCACGTGTACCGCTCATGCTCATCGGAAAAGCAAAGTCCGCTCAAATAGCGCGCTGACAGGAAATTTCTATGCAGTATAGGCCTACTTGTTCCGGTTTGCAGTAGCGCTACTGTGCTGTAACATGGTGTAGGCTAGTTCAGCTGTACTGGGCAATGCTGCTAAAATAATGCAACGCTGGTAAAATAATGCTACCTTCAGTGACGCTATGCTCTGCTCATATGCTCTGATAATAATAGCTTCGTAGGACTATACATTATTTGGATAATTAGTCAAAAAAAAAAAACTTATATCTGATTCTGTTACATAGAAGTGAATAAAAATAATATATTGATATTTAATATTAAGGTAACACTTTTCAATAAGGTTCCATTAGTTAATGTATTAACTATCATGAACGAACAATGAACAATACATTTATTACAGTATTTATTCATCTTTCTTAATGTTAGTTAATGAGAATACAGTTATTCACGGTTAGTTCATGTTAATTCAGAGTGCATTAACTGTTAACAAGCACAACTGTTGATTTTAATAATG
>NW_015505326.1:1447789-1449923 GCF_001515645.1 Sinocyclocheilus grahami | reverse complement strand
ATTTCTATGCAGTATAGGCCTACTTGTTCCGGTTTGCAGTAGCGCTACTGTGCTGTAACATGGTGTAGGCTAGTTCAGCTGTACTGGGCAATGCTGCTAAAATAATGCTACCTTCAGTGACGCTATGCTCTGCTCATATGCTCCGCTCATATGCTCTGATAATAATAGCTTCGTAGGACTATACATTATTTGGATAATTAGTCAAAAAAAAAAAACTTATATCTGATTCTGTTACATAGAAGTGAATAAAAATAATATATTGATATTTAATATTAAGGTAACACTTTTCAATAAGGTTCCATTAGTTAATGTATTAACTATCATGAACGAACAATGAACAATACATTTATTACAGTATTTATTCATCTTTCTTAATGTTAGTTAATGAGAATAGTTATTCACTGTTAGTTCATGTTAATTCAGAGTGCATTAACTGTTAACAAGCACAACTGTTGATTTTAATAATGCATTAGTAAATGTTGAAATTAACAAACTAAGATTAATAAATGCTGAAGAACTATTGTTCATTATCTAAAGTGGTTAACTAATTAACCTTATTGTAAAGTGTTACCAATATTAATATAAATTCTGTCCAGTTTTATTGTTACTTTCAGTAAAAGTGTGGTTACTTTTTTTTGGTTTGTGTTTTTTGTGTCTTTAAATTCAGTATAAAAATGGAGTTAAATGTAAAAAGTGTTACAAAATTACTTTATATTATTTAATAAATAATCATTACAAAGCAGTTTCGGTTTCCAGAGACCTCATGACCTCAGACAGGGCCGAAGGTTTACCTTCCATCAAGACAATGACCCTAAGCACACAGCTAAAATAATGAAGGAGTGGCTTCACAACAACTCTGTGACTGTTCTTGAATGGCCCAGCCAGGGCCCTGACTTAAACCCAATTGAGCATCTCTGGGGGGTCCTAAAAATGGCTGTCCACCAACGTTTACCATCCAACCTGACAGAACTGGAGAGGATCTGCAAGGAGGAATGGCAGAGGATCCCCAAATCCAGGTGTGAAAAACTTGTTGCATCTTTCCCAAAAAGACTCATGGCTGTATTAGATCAAAAGGGTGCTTCTACTAAATACTGAGCAAAGGGTCTGAATACTTAGGACTATGTGATATTTCAGTTTTTCTTTTTTAATAAATCTGCAAAAATGTCAACAATTCTGTGTTTTTCTGTCAATATGGGGTGCTGTGTGTACATTGAGGGAAAAAATTAACTTAAATGATTTTAGCAAATGGCTGCAATATAACAGAGTGAAAAATTGAAGGGGGTCTGAATACTTTCCGTACCCACTGTACCTGTTTACATTTAATTAAGGTGGACTAGATTAGACTGTAATACAAATAGTTGAGTTTGCCAGGTGCATACACCATTTGTGACAGGTTTTCATGAAAGTGTTGGTCAGTTTGTCTGCTTGACAATCCCATTTTGCACGACGACAATAAAATTGAAGAGAGATAAACAGACTGAGAACTGTTTCTTTTTAGTTAAAACAGATGTTGTCAGTTTTCCTTTGGGGACATAATTTGAAGTTGGAAAAAGGTAATACATTGCAATATATCGCAATATATTTAAAATCGTTATAATATCGTATCGTGAGGCCTCTGGTGATTCCCACCCCTAATATATATACAGTGTATATATATATATATATATATATATATATATCGGGTTTATATTGACCATCGGCCACTCTGCTCTCTAAGATATCGGCATCGACCATCAACCATCAAAAAAACAATATTGGTCGACCACTAAAACAGTTCAGTAATATTGTTACATTTTAGATGCAATGTTGTCAATATTGCCTGTTTTTGATTCATAAAGACTCACAACTGAAAATTGTTCCAATCAAAGTCACAGCAGAACTGTTGAGTGTCTCTGATCAACACACAGCAGATGTTCATTACTGAATGAATCCACGCTTTTGAACGAATGGAGTGATTCAGTGAATCATTCATAAAGACATTAAGTGAATAAGCTGTTTGAACGAATGTGTTGAATTAATGACTCAATGACTCACTCAAAAAAAAAAACTTGCTGCCATCTACTGGTGGTTTTAGATTCACATTTGGAGGGTGTATGTGTGTGTATATATATATATATATATATATTTTTTTTTT